>NW_026088162.1:0-18308 GCF_022539395.1 Myiozetetes cayanensis | reverse complement strand
CCAAAAGATCCTGCCATTGTTTATGGTTATCATATCTCCTCCAACATCTGAACTAGTTACATGCCAAGAAACCACGTTCAACCTCCTGTGAACACTATAAAAACTGAGGACAAATTTTGGAAAATGAGGGAGAGGAAAGGGAGAGAGAACTGGTGACTGTAGCCGAGAATCTCTGCCCACCTCCCCTCACCTTTTCTCCGCCACCGCGTGCTGCCTGCCTGCCACCGGAGACTGGAACTGTGCCAGCCTGGAGAGAGATGAGACCCCCGTGCCACATGTGGGAGTTCTACCTTATCCTTCTACCCTGACCATATTTCTGAGGGCTCAAAGCTTTGGCTGAGCTGAGACCCTGCATGGCCTGGGACAGGGGCGTGAGTGGTGAAACCACACATGGTGCATTGCAGAGAACTAAAGCTGTCAGACCCCCTGCAGCTACAGAAATAACATCCAAAAGCTGCAGAGACAGAGAAAAAAAAGGCAGAAACAGCTTCTCTTCTGCCACACTCACCGGCTCAGCTGGGAAAGGTACTTTTCAGTGGTATTTTTTCTCTGCTTCTAGAAATAATCTTATTAGTTTCCAACCTTTTCTTATTTTTTCCTCATTCTCTTTGCACCTCTTAGCAATTAATAAAATCAGGTTTTGGTATCAACAGATAACATGTGTGAGTTTTTATTTTGCTCAAGGGAATATTTGAATCTCTAGTTCTTTCTGCAATATTTAAGCAGATTGTAGCAGGGGACCATGGAAAAGTGGAAGGAACAGGGAGAAGGGTGGAAAAGGGGAAATGGTCTGGATGGTCCAGTGGGTCCGATGGTCCCATGGGGGTCTTTGGGCACAAAGGGGTAGGAAAGGGGTGTGCCCCTCTGAGCTCCCAACTGACTTTAGGGTGCTGGGGCTGCTGGATCCAATCTCAGCCTTAGGTTTTGCCAACAGGTTCAAATTAGAGGAATTACAGAGGTGGGACTGAACCACTTTTGTCCCCCAGGTTTTAAGGATGGCAAATCACATCTATTGATAGAAATGAATTATTTAGGGTTACAAATGATCAGACAAAAGATCTTCATCAAAATTATTTCCTGCAAAATAGAAACACTAAAACTACCAGTACTACAGCATAAGATAGAACAGTGCTCTATACTAAAGCAACTGTTGAAGCAATTCTACTCAAGCTGGCACCAAAGCAAGAATTATGAATTAGAGAATGATGGAACTCCCCCAGACCAATTCTCGTGGGGAGATCTCTGCTCTCAACCTTCAGCAGTGACCTTGGGGGGTCCCCAGCCAAGGTAGGAATCTCCACACACCCCCCAAAAAGGGTTCTATTGGCAGAACCTGCCCCTGGCAAAGGGGGCTGGCCCTTTCTGGTAGAAAGAGACGGACTGTCAGTCACTGGACTCCAGGGGTTGCCTCACCATCAGGGGGTCATTCAGGGTGGGAGCAGCGGCCAAAGCTCTTCACGCAGTCGGGGCACTCAGAGGGCTTTTCTTACTCATGGGTCCGTTGGTGTAGGGTCAGGGAACGGCTCCAGGTGAAGCTCTTCCCACACTCCTCACACTTGTAGGGTCTCTCACCGGTATGGATGCACCGGTGTCTGACGAGGTGGGAGTTCTGGTTGAAGCCCTTCCCACAGTTGGTGCAGCGGAAGGGCCTCTCCCCTGTGTGTATCCGCTCATGCATGAGGAGATGTGAGCTGGTCCTAAACCTCTTCCCACATTCCAAGCACTTGTAGGGCCGTTCCCCAGTGTGGATACTCTCGTGTTCGATCAGGTTGAATCCATCAGTGAAGCTCTTCCCACACTCCCCACACTTGTAGGGCTCTTCCCCGGTGTGGATGCGCTGGTGCCTGTGGAGCTTGGAGTTGTCCCTGAAGCCCTTTCCACATTCTCTACACGTGTAGGGCTGTTCCCCAGTGTGGATGCGCTGGTGGGTGAGGAGGTTGGAGCTCTTCCTGAAGCTCTTCCCACATTCCAAGCACCTGAAGGGCTTCTCTCTGCTGAGAGGCTGCTCAGGGACCACCAGCTCGGAGCTCCAGCTCAAGCTCTGGCCGCCTTCCCGGCACAGGACGGGTCTTTCCTCCTCAGAGCTCCCTGGGCTGGCTTTGCAGCCCCTCCTCTGGGGCATCTCTGGGCCTTTTCCTCCCCGCTGCCTTCCTGTGCCGGGGAGCCCTTCAAAACGGCCTCTCCCACCAGGCTCTGCCGGGGGGATTTGTCCTCCGTGCTCTCCGTCCTCAGCTTGGGGCCTGGGGCAGGAAGGAAGAAGGACAGGCAGGGGATTTGCCTCCGGCCCAGAGGGAAGGCCAAGGACATCCCCCCCAATTCTGGCCCCCATAGGCACCACAAGACAGGGCCAAAGGGGCACTGACTTCCTCCTCACCTGTCTGGGGGGCCCGTGGTTCTTTCCTCTTCCTTGCAGCCTCCTCCTTCATCTGCCTAAGCTTTGGGAAGGACAAATCCTGCTGGGGGGAAACAAGGGCTGAGCGCGTTGGCTTGGGGGTTCCTCCTGCCCAAGTCCATCTCTGGAGTTCACCCGGCATCCTGGGACCATAAAAACCTCCAAAACACCAAGATTCAGCCCAAAAAACCCCACCCAAGAGCTTCTCCTCTCTGGTCTCTCCACTTTGGGATTCTGCAGGTCCTCCCTGTTCGGGCTATTGGGAGTCTCGTGTGTATTTGAGGGTCTCCCCTCTACAAAGTCCCTGCCCTCTCCAGGCTGCTGGAGCTCCCAGGAATCCAAGACTCCCCCATCTCCCAACTTCAGGGTTCTGGGGGACCTCCAAAACACCAAGATTCAGCCCAGAAAAAACCAAACCACCAAGATTCAAGCAAAACCCCGTCAGAAATAGCAAGAAGACCCTTGCCCCCAAAATTGCAAAAAGTTGAGATTCAGCTGAAATATACTCCAAATTATGAAGATGAGCCCAAAAAAATCTCTCCCAGGAGTTCCCCCTCTCTTGTCTCCCCCCTCTGGGGTTCAGAGGGTCTCCCCTGTCTGGGATGTTGGGGATCCCACTTAGGGATGCTGGGAGTGCTGGGGGTCCCAAAGGTCCCTTCTCGTCTGACTCTCACCTTTGGGGTGCCGCCTTCCCAGACATTCCCTCTTGAAATGAGAGCAAGGCCTAAAGAATTACCTGAAATATCTTGCTTAGCTGAGAGAAGCCCCCCCATACCTGCTCTGCCTAAATTGCTAGAGAAAAATTTGTTCTGTTCCGTTCCTTGGACCTAGATCTAAAGAAGGTTGGAAACATTATCCAATGGGTCTGCAGGCCAGAAATTAAGGCAAAGTCAGCCAAGGTAGACATTTGAATAGGAGAAATAGCCCTAAAGCCAAGGCTCTCTCCAAGCTTCAGTGACTGGGGCAAAGACAATGGAAAGTTAGAGAGGTCACACTGAGGAAGACTGCAGAGACCCCAGCCCCGATGATGAAGAAAGGGGGATGAACCCCCAGAACTGAGAGCCAAGAAAAGCTCCACCCCAAGCTCCGCCTGAGCTCTGCCTGTACTCCAGCTATTATCAACATGTATAACTAGATGTTGCAATCATATGAATATGGATCTAAGATGTTGCAATCATAGAAGTTACACTGTATAAATTACCCTGTTTTGTACAGACACCTTCGAGCAAGAGCTTTGTGGTGCGAACCCCGCCTGCTCCCGACGTCCACAAATAAACACCTTTGCTGCTCAAAAGACCAAAAGCTTCTGGGCACTTTCTTTACCGGATTTCTCAGATTCATCTGGAGAGCAGATTGTGCCCCAGGGATGGGATTGCAGAGGGGCCCTCAGGTCCCCAGGATGAAGCAGCAACCAGCAATAGACACAAAAGGACCCTCCCTAAGGATTTCAGGGGGAGTGTCCTGCAGGGAGGGGACAGTGTCACCCCATGAGGGTGGGGCTGGAAAGTGGGAGGCTGCTCCAGGTGTCTGCAAGAGGCCTCGTGCTCTGCTCGGCCCCATCAGTGGCTGGGACCAACACCCCATCCTCGTGGCCAGCGGCTCTTTCCTGCCCAGCCAAGAGGTTCCCGGCCCCCCAGAGCTCCCCTGGGGCTGTTCCTGCTCCTCCCTGCAGGCTCCGTGGCCGGGCACACTTTGTGTTCCTGGGTGCCACCACCTCAGCAGCTGCAGCCACTCCAATCAGCGCCCACAGCTCTGCAGCAAAGCCCCAGCTCAAATGGCACACAGGGCATGGACACAGCACCTTCTCCCTGCTGGGCACTCCCAGATCAGCCTCTTCCCCAGCACGGGGCTCTCCTGCCTCAGCACCACCTCTGCCTTCCACTTCTTCTCAGGGCCACCTCAGGGACACCTCTGGGCTCACCTCCGGGCCATTGCTCAGGGCCACCTCAGGGCCTGCTCTCCAGGACAGGAACCTGCAGGGAGGGCAGATGACGTGCAAGCCCAGGGGGGCCTGCTTGCACTGGTCTGGGGGCTTCTTTCTTCTCCCACAACCACCCCACAACTTCCTCTGCTTTTCTAACCCCACATCTTTGCAGACTGACCTTGTCTCTGTGTCTGCACAGACACATCTATCCCCTGTGGACAGAGCCTCCAGCATGTGCTGCCCTGGCAATGGCACCCAGAGAATCCCAGAATCAGCCGGCTTGGAAAAGACCTCCCACATCATCAAGTGCACCCCTTGATCCAACCCCGCTGTGGTTCCCAGACCATGGCACGGATGCCCAGGGGAGGGGCTTTGGGGATGAGGGCTCTTCCAGTACAGCCCAGTGACCCCTCAGTGCCCTCCCAGTACAGCCCAGCGCCCCCAGTACAGCCCACTGTGTTCCTGTCCCAGGGTGCAAGGGGATCCCTCTTTGCCAGGGGTTTGATTGGGATTTGGGGCATTTTAAGGACTTCTGGGTGCATTTTGGGCGAGTTAAAAGGGGTCTTGGGAGTATTCGGGGTTAAAAGGGATCTGTGGGGAGAGGGAATTAAAGAAAAAAGGGTGGTTAGGGGACTTTGCGGGGGGGGCTATTGGGGCCTGGGGGGGACAGGAGGGACAGCACCACGAGCAGGTGAGTCCTGAGACCCCCCTGGTGTCCCCAAGACCCTCCTGCTGTCCCCAGTTCCCCCCTTGACACCCCGAGACCCCCCTGGTGTCTCCAGTGTCCCCAAGGCTTCCCCATGGCACCAATTCCCCCCTTGACACCCTCCATTCCACTGTCCCCAAACCCCTCCCCACTGTCCCCAAAACCCATCCCTGATGTCCCCAACCCTCCATCTCCCCCCAGAAGGACCCCCTGGACCCTCTGACCCCCAAAATGGCCCCATCCCCCCACGCTCACAGAAAGGCCAAGGGAATCTGGGGACATGTTGGGGACACTTGGGAGGCTTCAGAGGGCAGTGTGTCATTACTGGGGGATACTGGGACACACTGGAGGGAACCAGAGGGCACTGGGAGGGACTGGAGGGTTATTGAGGGATATTGGGAGGGCACTGGGAGGGAATGGGTGATTACTGGGAGATTACCAGGACACACAGGGAACAGTGGGAGATTATTGGGCCTTACTGGGGTTATTGGGTGCTCACTGGAGGATCATTGGGCCATACTGGGGGCAGTGGGAGGTCACTGGGAAACACTGGGTGGTCACTGGGGGAGTTACTGGGCCATACTGAGAGCCACTGGGAGGTCACTAGGAAACACTGGGTGGTCACTGGGGGAGTTACTGGGCCATACTGAGAGCCACTGGGAGGTCACTGGGCTATACTGGGGGCACTGGGATCCCTTTACCTGGATGTGGTTCATCTCCCTCACAAGACTTTGGGTGGTACTGCCAGGACCCCTCCCCTGGGAGCGGGGGAATCCCCTAAACCCCATTGATAGGCTTTAGGGGACCCTCGGACCTCCCTCCCTGTGGGGTCTCTGTGTGCTGAGTTTTGGGGGTCTCTGGGGTTCGGGGGGGCATCAGGATCCGTTTTCCTGCGGTCGGTCCGCCCAGCCGGCAGGGGCCCCTGTGGCACGAGCGGCAATGGCGGCGCCGCGCAAAGCCTCACGGGAGTTGTAGTTTCTCTAATGAGAACTCCGCCGGCGCCTGCGCAGTGCAGCCATGGCGTTTAAACAGCCCCCCCCCCAGGAGGGTTCCGAGGCCCCCAGCCCTTTCAGGGACCTCCTAAACCCCTTCAGGCACCTTCACCCTCCCCTCTGAGCGCCCTCAGGACACCAAATCCCCTCCGCGACCCCCCGGGAGCCCCTCACGGACCTCAAAACCTCCTCGGGAACCCCCGAGCCCCTCCTCTCCACTCTGCCGAGCCCTCCAGCCTTCTCGCCCACAGCCGCGCTCCCCGCAGCCCCCGAGCGCATCCCCAGCCCCGCCGCAGCCCCCGCCAGGGCTCACAGAGTCGGAGCAGATCCCGCTGTCGCCGCCATCGCTTTCCCGGCAGCCACCGCGGGGCTGTGCGCGCGCACCGCCGGCAGAGACCCCGCCCCGCCCCCTTTTCCGCGCGGGGCACGCCGGGAGTTGTAGTTGCAGCGGCTCAAAGCTCCAAACTCCCCCAGACTCAATTCCCCACGGGCGTTCCTGGGGCAGAGCGGGGCAGAACCGGGGCGGGGACGGGACGGGCATTGGGTGGAAATCATTATAAAAACTGTAACCCCTGCGTTGGAAGGGACGGGTGTGTGTTTGTATTCCTGGAGCTGGAGGCTCATGACAACCTCTGCTGCTCCTCTGATCTCCTATGTAGTTGGGCCTGGAGTCTTTTTCCCTCTGCAGCCTTTTAGGCAACAACGTTTATGGGGTTTATGAGGGCACGGCCTTTATGAGGAGAGTCTTTTATGAGGTGTATGGGCTTTCTGAGGACAGCACCTTTATGACATGCATGGGCTTTATGCAGAGAGATCTTTTATGATGAGAGCTCTGTCATGAGGTGTGTGGGGTGTATGAGGACAGTGCTTACATGACATTTATGGTGTTTGTGAAGACAGAGCCTTTATGATGTGAGCCCATTCTGAGGTGCACAGGCTTTATGAGGACAGAGCCTTTATGAGGTTTATGGCATTTATGAGAACATCTCCTTTATGATGAGAGCCCCATGAGGAGGTTTATGGGCCTTATCATGACAGGGGCCTTATGAGGCCTGCAGCATCATGAAGTGTGTGAGGCTGATGAGGACAGTGCCTTTATGAGGGCTGCCCCATTATGGTGTGGATGGGTTCTATGAGCACAGAGACCTTCTGAGGCCTGCCCCGCTGTGAGGTGGATGGGGTTTATGAGGACATGGCCTTTACAAGGGGAGCCTCTTATGAGGTTTATGGGCTTTATGAGGAGAACATCATTATTACCTGTAAGGTTGTTATAAAGACAGAGCTTTCATGATGAGAGCTCTTCTATGAGGTGTTTGGGCTCTATGAGGCCTGCACCATTGTGAGGTTTATTTGCTTTATGAGAGCAGTGTCTTTATGAGGCCTGCACTGTTATGAGGTGGATGGGGTTTATGAGGGCAGAGCTTTTATGATGTTTATGGGTTTTATGAGGACATGGCCTTTATCATGGGAGCCCTTATGAGGTTTATGGGCTTTATTAGGACAGCACCATTATGACATGTATGGGCTTCATGAAGACAGAGCTTTTATGATGAAAGCCCCATTATCAGGTTGTTTGGCTTTATGAGGACAGTGCCTTTATGGGACCTGCAGCATTATGAGGTTTATGGGTGTGATGGTTCAGACCTGGCTCCCTGCCAAATGCCCAAACTCACAGTAGCAACCCCTTCCCCCTCCTTTCTTCCCTTAGGGCAAAGGAAAAAAAAAAATGTAAAAAATTGAAGAACCCAAATCAAGCTAATTATATAAGTATATATATATTTAATTATATTACAATTAAGATGCTATGTACACAGCGAATCCAAACACCCCCTGAAGGGAAAGGGAAACGGGAAAAAGGGACAAAAGGGACACCGAACAGATATACACAATCAAACTCAAGAACTATCCTAATAACTAGCAAAACAAATCTCACCACGTCCCTTAGAAAAGCAGGATTGGCAGACACGGCCAGCACTCTCCAAACCTCCTACATGGTAGACCTTAGGTAAGCGAGACTAACACAAGGACCCACTGCTCTGAACCTCGCTGGAAGAGAAGAGAGCGAGGTCTCTGATCTCCAACTTATTTATACTCTGGGTTATGTAAAATTCGTATGGAATAGTGCGTACATGGCCACTTCCTTGGTTACAAGCTGGTTACCAGGAAGGCCTAGACCAAAACCATCACAGGGAGGAATCTTCATTCTTATTACATTTTGGGACACAGACTGACAATTCCAGGGCAGGGGCTTTGACACCAAACAAATGCAATTCCACCCAGGAAAGGAAGCCCTTACCCTCCATCTCTCCTGTGCAATTGGTGAATCAGTCTTGGCACTCTAGGCACAAAGAGACCTTCTTGTGCTGGCACCTTTTGTCTGGGATGTATCTTCATTCTTCTTCCAATTTGGGATTCTGACTGACAGTTGCAGTTCAGGGGTTCTGATGCCAAACAAATGCATTTCCACCCAGGAAAGAAAGCTTGTAGTGGTTTTGAGTCTAGGCCTTCCTTGGTAACCAGGTTGTAACCAAGGAACCAAGACCATTTTCCAAGTATTCCATATGATTCGTACATAAGTAAATGTATAAATAAGAAGGGAGAGGAAGCTTTTGCTCTCTTTCTTCCAGCAAACTGAAAGCGCAGGTTTTTCGCTCTCATTGTGCCTGGGTGAAGGAGTGAGGCCTCGTGTGCCTGGTTGGCCTTCAGAAGCAGAAAGTGCCGGCAGTTTTTGGTGTGATTCTCTGCTAACTTAAGGGAAGTATTAAGGTAACGGTTTGGCTTTAGGGTTCAGATTCAGGTTTAGGATCAGAGTTAGGGTCAGGGTCATGGTTAGGGTTAGACTTAGGGTTCAGGCTTGGGTTAGGGTTGGAGTAAGGGCTAGGGTTAGGGTTAGGGTTAGGGTTAGGGTTAGGGTTAGGGTTAGGGTTAGGGTTAGGGTAAGGCTTAGGGTTAGGGTTAGGGTAAGGGTTAGGGACTCTGACAATTCCTGCACAGGGGTTCTGACACCAAACAAATGCATTTCCATCCAGGAAAGAAAGCCCTTTCCCTCCATCTCCCCTGTGCAATTGGTGAACCACTCTTGGCACTCCAGGCACAAAGAGATCTTCTCTTGCTGGCACCTTTTGTCTGGGAGGAATCTTCATTCTTAGTCCATTTTTGGACTTACACTTGCCATTTCAGCATAGGGGTCCTGACACCAAACAAATGCATTTCCACCCTGGAAAGAGAGCCCTTACCCTCCATCTCTCCTGTGCAATTGGTGAGCCACTCTTGGCACTCCATGCACACCTAGAGCTTCCTGTGCTGGCACCTTTTGTCTGGGAGGAATCTTCATTCTTATTCCATTTGGGGGATCAGACTTGTGGGGTGCTGAGCTGAAAAAAGCATACTATGGATCAACCATACTAATTGGCCCAAGTTAAACCTGGCCCTGACAAAGCCAGAAGCCTCTTTGCAGGCAGTGGAACGATACAGGAGCAGTGATAACAGACTGCAGGAATGTAAACAAAGAGAAACCTGGGACAAAAACAAGGAGGAGTTTTAGGAGAAAAACAATGTCTTCACATCATATGGACATCTGTGTGCAGCCAATAGGCAGTGTGTCAGTAATACACACTCGGTTCATGGCTACAGCAAATAACCAAGAGTTTGAAAGTGATCACGCCCCAGGGGGCAGTGAAAGTCTGTAAGAGGTTGGGTTATGTAAATAAAGCAGAACATTTGCTTAAATCATCCTGATTTGTATGCAGTTTGTTCTGGAAGCTCCTCCGCCAACATCCACGTTATATCACAGCTGTCCCTTTCTTGTCACCAGTCCCCTGTGATGTCACTTGTCCTCAGTGATGTCACTGATGTCCCTGTGATGACACCTCTGTCCTCTGTGTTGTAACTCCTGTGCCCTGTGATGTCACCGATAACCCAGTGACATCAACGCTGTCCCTTTGTGGTCACCAATCTCCTGTGACATCACTGGTCCCCAATGATGTCACTTGTGTCCCTGTGATGTCACCAGTGTCACTGATTATGTCATGGTGTCTCTGCGATGTCACCCCTGTCCTTATGAAGTCACTGATGTCCTCTGTGATGTTACTGATGTCCTTTGAAGATCAAGGCAACCGCTTTGTTTTCACCAATCTTCTGTGATGTCACTGGTCCACAATCATGTCACTGGTGTCCCTGTGATGTCACCACTGTCCCCTTTGATGTCACCAATGTCCCCCATGATATCACTGGTGTCTTTGTGTCGTTATCCCAGTCCCCTGTGATGTCATGATGTCCCTGTGACATCACAGCTTTCCCTTTTTTGTCACCAGTCCCCAGTGATATTTCTGGTCCCCAATGATGCCACTGCTGTCTCTGTGATGTCACCACTTTCCTCAACGGTAGCAACATGTCCCCATGATGTCACTGATGTCCCTGTGACATCACGGCTTTCCCATTGTTGGCAACAGTAGCCTATGATTTCACAGGTTCCTCTGTGATGTCACCACGGTCCCCGGTGATGTCACTGATAACCCTGTGACATCACGACTTTCCCTTTATTGTCAATAGTCCCATGAGATGTCACTGGTCCCCAGTGATGTCACCCATGTCCCCAATTATGTCACTGGTGTTTCTGTGATGTCACCCCTGTCTTTGTGAAGTCACCGATGATCCCAGTGATGTCACCCATGTCCCTGGAATGTCACCGCTATCCCCTGTGATGTCACCAGTGACACCAATAATATAACTGGTGTCTGTGATGTCACCCCTGGCCTTGTGAAGTCATCGCTTTCCCCTGTGATGTCAACAATGTCCCCAATGATGTCCTGCTGTCTCTGAGATGTCACCACTGTGCCGAGCCGTGGCACCAGGTCCTCGTCATGTCACTGATGTCAGTGATGTCCCTGTGACATCACGGCTCTCCCTTTCTTGTCAACTGTGCCCTGTGATGTCACTCATCTTCAATAATGTCACCGATGTCCCTGTGATGTCACCACTATCTCCAGTGATGCCACCAATGTCACTGATAATGTCACCGGTGTCTCTATGATGTCACTCCTTGCCTTGTGATGTCACCGACGTCCTTTGTCATGTCACAGGTTTCCCCGTGACATCACGGCTGTCCCTTTGTTGTCAGCAGTCCCCTGTGATGTCATTGGTCACCAGTGATGTCACTGTTTTCTCTGTGTTGTCACCACTGTCCCCAGCAGTGGCATTATGTCCCTGTGATGCCATCGATTTCCCTCTGATGTCATTTGTCGCCTTCGATGTCAGCGACATCCCCGTGACATCACAGGATTCCCTTTCTTGTCACCAGTCCTCTGGGACATCACTTCTCCCCAGTGATATCACCGATGTCTGTGTGATGTCACCACTGTCCCCTGTGATGTCATCAATGTCCCCAATGATATCACTGGTGTCTCTTTGTGTTCACCTTCACCCCCTGTGATGTCACCAATGTCCCTGTGACATCACAACTCTCTTTTTGCTGTAAACAGTCCCCTGTGATCTCACTGGTCATCAGTGATGTCACTGCTGTCCCTGTGATTTCACCACTGTGCCCAGCAGTGCCACCATGTCCCTTTGATGTCCCCGATGTCCCTCTGATGTCACCAGACCCCTGTGATGTCACCGATGACTTTGTTCCATCATGGCTTTCCCTTTGCTGTCAACACTCCCCTGTGATGTCACTGATCCCCAATGATGTCACCCCTGTCCCCTCTGATGTCACAGATGTCCCTGACATTGTCACTGGTGTCTCTGTGATGTCACCCCTCTCCTTGTGAAGTCACTCAAGTCCCCTGTGATGTCACCAGTGTCCCTGTGACATCACGGCTGTCTCTTTGTTTTCAATAGTCCCCTGTGAGGTCACTGGTCCCCAGTGATGTCACCATCTTCCCCTGTGATGTCACCAATGTCACAGCTAATGTCACTGGTGTCTCTGTTATGTCATCCTTTGCCTTGTGAATCAGCAATGTCCCCTGTGATGTCATTGACGTCCATTGATGTCACTACTGTTTCTGTGGTGTCACCACTGTCCCCAAAAGTGGCACCATGTCCCAGTGATGTCACTAATGTTGCTGTGACATCACTGCTGTCCCTTTGTTATTATCAGTCCCCTGTGATGTCACTGTTCTCCAATTATGTAACCTCTGTCCCTGTGATGTCACCACTGTCCCCTGTGATGTCACCAATGTCCCCGATGATTTCATTGGTGTCTCTATAATTTCAGCCCTTTCCTTGTGAAGACACCGATGTCCCTCTGACATCAGGGTTGTCCCTTTGTTGTCAACAGTCCCATGTGATGTCACTGGTACCAAATGCTGTCACTGAAGTCTCTGTGATGTCACCACTGTTGTTGTGAAGCCACTGATGTCCCCTGTGATTTCAGTGATCTCTCTGTAACATCACGGCTATCATTTGTTGTCACCAGTCCCCTGTGATGTCACTGGTCCCCAGTGATGTCACCCATGTCCCTGGGATGTCACCACTGACACCGATAATGTCACTGGTGTCTCTATGATGTCACCCCTGGCCTTGTGAAGTCATTGATGTCCCCTGTGATGTCACAGATGTCCCTGTTGATGTCACTGGTGTCTCTGTGTTGTCATCACTTTGCTGAGCTGTGGCACCATGTCCCCATCATGTCATCCATGTCAGTGAGGTTCCTGTGACATCGCAGCTGTCCCTTTCTTGTCAACAGTCCCCTGTGATGTCACTTATCTCCCTGTCATGTCATCACTGTCTCCTGTGATGTCACCAATGTCCTCATGACAACATGTCTGTCCCTTTGTTGTCAACAGTCCCCTGTGATGTTACTGGTCCTCAGTGATGTCACTGCTGTCTCTGTGATGTCAGTACTGTCCCCAGTGGTGGCACCAGATCCCCGTGAGGTCACCGATGTCCCTGTGATGTCACCAGATGCCTTTGACTTCACCGATGTCTCTGTGACATCGCAGCTGTTCCTTTTCTTTTCACCAGTCCTCTGTAATTTGTAAGAGTGAGGTCCTGTGATGTCACCAGGGTCTCCTGTGTTGTCAGCAATGTCCTCGATGTTGTCACTGGTGTTTCTGTGATGTCACCCCTGTCCTTGTAAAGTCACTGACGTCCTCTGTGGTGTCACTGATGTCCTTGTGACAACAGGGCTTAGCCTTTGTTCTCATTAGTCCCCTGTGATGTCACTGGTGTCTCTGTAATGTCAACCCTGTCCCTGTAAAGTCACCGATGTCCCTGTGACATCAGGGTTGTCCCTTTGTTTTCAACGCTCCTCTGTGAGGCCTCTGGTCCCAGTGATGTCATCAACATCCCTGTGATGACACCAATGTCGCCTGTGATGTCACCAGCGTTGTTGTTATGTCAGCGATGTCCCCTGAGACATCACGGCTGTGCCACTGTTGTCACCAGTACCCTGTGATGTCACTGGTCCCCAATGATGTCACTGCTGTCCCTGTGATGTCACCATTGTCCCCAGAGGTGACACCATGTCCCCATGATTTCAACGATTTCCCAATGACATCATGGCTGTTCCTTTGTTTTCACCAGTCACCTGGGATGTCACTGGTCTTCAGTGATGTCACCCATGTCCCTGTGATGTCACCACTGTCCCCTGTGATGTCACCATTGTCTCTGATGATGTCACTGATGTCGCTGATATTAGCAATGTACTTGTGATGTCACTGATGTCCCATGTGATGTCACCGATGTCTCTGTGACATCACAGCTGTCTCTTTGTTTTCTCCAATCCCCTGTGATGTCACTCATCTGCAGTGATGTCAACAATGTCCCTTTCATTAGGATTAGGGGTTAGGCTTAGGGTTTAGGATTTAGGGTTTGGGTTGGGGTTAAGGGTTAGGGTTAGGGTTAGGGGGTTAGGGTTTAGGGTAAGTCTTAAGCTTACATTTAGGCTTAGGTTTTAAGGTTAGGGTTAGGGGTAAGGGTTAGATTAGGGTTAGGTTTTAGGTAATGTTTGGGTTAGAATAAAGGATAGGGTTAGGGTTAGGGTTTAGGGTTAAATTTAGGGTTTAGGTAAATTTTTGGTTAGAGTAAGGGATAGGGTTACGATTAGGGTTTGCGTTAGGGTTAGAGTTAAGGTTGTATGAGGCAGAAACATCCCCTTTCTCTTGCCCTTCTCGGTGTGTGGGGCCAAAATCGCCCTTGTCAGGGAGCCCCTGCAGGCTCTGCCCCTCTGGTGATCCAACAGCGGCCCCTGCTGACCGCAATTGGGATTGCGCCAAAACGTGAGGAGTACCGGACTGTTCCCTTTTTTTGAGGGGGATTTTTGGTCCAGGATTACTCGATGATCCTTGTGGGTCCCTTCCAACTTGGAATATTGGGTGTGATTCTGTGAAGTTCCACAGGGCTGTGTGTGAGGAGAGACCAGGGACTGAGCAAAGCAGAGCAGGGCAATTGCAGCACAGCCCTTGAGCACTGTGAGGACACAGCACAGGATCCAGAATGGCTGAGCCTGGAAGAAGGGTGGGTCACAAGGTGGACAAAACATATCCAGTAGGAAAGAGGAGTGGGAAAGGCTCACAAGTTATCACTTACCTCTTACAGGAAATATTGTTTTAGTCGAGGGGTTTCTGTCTGTTAGAGAAATGTAGAACTCATGATTTCTCGTGTCCTGTGCAGGGACCATCCCAGACACTGAACTCCTCCCCCAGCTCCCATCTTGATCCTTTACATGAATGTGGAACCAGCCAGCTCATGTAAATCTGCCCAGCTGGCTGACATGAGTTCTTAGAAAAAGAGAAGAGACCAGAGAAGGTGTGAAGGGGAGAGGAAGCAGTGAGCAGGATATGCCCAGGGAGATCCCAGCTGATGAACCTCCTCATGTCCTGGTGGTGGCAACTGGGCAGCCTTGGCCCTGATGCTGTGGGTCCTGAGTGTGTGAGGAGGGAATCCTTCACCATTGGTGGCTGTGCCTGCCTGGGAGCTGGACCATCTGCCTTGCAGGAGAAAGGTACAGGCTGAGAGCCTGCAGCTCCCCCAGGTGCTGCACACACTGGGACATTGTGGAAATCCCAGATCCACCATCTGTCATCTGTGAGGATCAAGAAATGAATGCCCTGCTCAGTTGTGGCTCTGGAGAGAGCTCAGCCCTGTGCCTCTTCCGCATTCCCATTACTGAGGATTTACTAGACAAGAATTTTCCCACCCATGTGGCTCCATCCACCATCTCCTTTTTCCCCTGTTTGACACCACCCAAGTAAGGTTTTTGTGTGGTTTGTGGTTCCAGGTGGATGGCTCTGATGCCTAAAGCATTTCAGTACCTCCCAGGTTTTACACTCTACCCTGAACCCATTGCTAAGTGTTGAAAATCACCCCCTTTTGTTCAGAGTCCCCTGGGGGCTGAAGGAAGCAATCATCCTACTGCCTTCCCCAAAGCAGCTCTGCCCATCACTGCTGCACGCCTGATCCACACAGCCTGTGTCCTGCCCTGTGCCCAGGACGCCCTGTCCTGCCCCTCTCAGCAGCACTCCAGTGCTCTTCCCTCCTAGACATTTTCTGTCCACATTGTGACCCACCCTTCTTCCAGGGTCAGCCATTGCCCTCTGGATCTGGATCCTGTGCTGTGTCCTCCCAGTGCTCAAGGGCTGTGCTGCCATTGCCCTGCTCTGTTTTACTCAGCCCCTGCTCTCTCCTCACACACAGCCCTGTGGAACTTAACAGAATCACACCCAATATTCCAAGTGGGAAGGGACCCACAAGGATCATCGAGTAATCCTCGACCAAAAATCCCCCTCAAAAAAAAGGAAACAGTCCGGTATTCCTCACGTTTTGGTGCAATTCCAATCCTGGTCAGAAGGGGCCGCTGTTGGATTACTGGAGGAGCAGAGTTTGCAGGGGCTCCCTGACAAGGGCGATTTTGGCCCCCCACACCGAGAAGGGCAAGAGAAAGGGGATGTTTCTGCCTCGTGCAAGGAGAAGGGTCAGGTGAAATGTCCTCCAAGAGCAGCTCTCTGTCTCCAGGAGTTTTAACAAAAACCTGCTGCATGGGGCTCGTGTGGGGATATCAAACTGTCGTGGTTTTGCCCTGGCTCAATTTACTTTTACACCTCCCATACAATTACTATTAGTTGAGAGAAGGTTTATGCAGACAAAAAGAGACTGAATTAAAAAAAGTATGAGTATTTGTTATTATTATCAAACTAAAACTAAAGAATTATATCTACAATAATTTTACTTAAGTAAAAGGTATTATGTATTTACAGAAGATACTTCTCCCCCCACCTCCCTTTATATCAGTCCAAGGAGGAGAAGCAGTCCTTTTCTGTTCTCAGAATTCCAGCTCTCTCTCTCTCTCTAGTAACTCTGCAGCACTTTCGTCGCAGCTGGAACTTCTTTATCTCTCTCTCATTCTGTGTTGGCCTCCAGGGTTGGGCTTACCCCCCTCCTGGGCTAAAACCAAAGGTTGAGGGTTACCCAGGTCTTGAAGGGTCTCCTTCCATAGGCTTGCAAGGGGACACTTGCTTACTATGGATCTTCTTCCACAGGGTTACAGGGGATAATGGTTTAAGAGTTCACCCCTGTTTCCCTATGGAGGTTCCTCCCCATGGGAGAACAGTCCTTGATTGACTTCTCGGCATGGGTCTAGTCTGGATCCCTTACTTGGATCCCAATATCCCACCTGAGCCATTTTCTGCTCCAGCGTAAGGCTCTCTCATTCCCCTCAGGGTCATAAATCTTCAACATCCCTACCCGAACCGTTTTTCTGCTCCAGCATAGGTTCTCTCAGGATCACAAATCTCCAGCACCAGCAGCATGGATCCCAACATGGATCCCAACATCCCTACCCGAACCGTTTTCTGTTCCAGCGTAGGTTCATCTCGTCAGGGTCATAAATTTCCAGCACTAGCAGCATGGATCTCTCACTGAGATCCCAAGCTTATCTGAGCCGTCTCGCTCCAGCATAAGCATGGTCTCCTTCGAGGGTCACAAAGTCTTTAACAGGACTCTGCCTCATCTGAGCCGCTCCTGCTCCAGCATAAGGCTTTCTCTCTGTTAAAGTCACAAATCTCTGGTGCATCCACAAGCTCCTCTGTGAGCCGCATGGGGGTCTCTTCACCCCAACAAACTTCTACAAGTGGCAGGGATTTTATTTTTCAGTCTTTACCCTGCTGAAGGGAGGGAGAGCGAAAGAAAGAAAAACAGCAGCTCTCCCCCCTTCGAACTTTTCTTCTCTCTCCTGCGACTGCAGCTTTGACCTTGAAAATTCTGTTATCTCATGGCTGGAATTCTTCTGTAGCAGTTTCTCGTCTAAGCAGTTCGTCTTTTAAACTTTTTTTTCTTCACTCTCTCACAAGAGAGAAGGGAGGCTTCAGTGCTGCACCTGCCCCCCCCCAACCCAAGCCGGGGAGGAGGGGGCCTTGGCCCTCCTTGGGCCCGCTACCCTTCTACATGGCTGCTGTTCTTAATTTCAACTGCGCCACAGCCTTCTCTTCTGTTTTCTTAAAGATGTAATTAGCAAAGGCATCACTGAACTTTTTGATTGTTTTTTTGTCCGGAAATCACCTGGACAAAACCATCCTCAGCCCCAGGGATGGGCTGGTGGACAAAACCACGACACAAACCCAGCCCACATGGGAATATGCAGACCTCTTCTTTTCTAAAACATTAAGGTAAACCTGTATCTGCAAATGGAAGACAATTTTGATGCAGGAACAGATGTGACCCTGTGACCTCACATGGTATTTTAACGCTCCAATGGCATGGGTCTTTCTGGGTCCAGCCAGGGCTAAAAATTACTTTTGGCTGCGATTTCCACACAGTTTCCTTTGGACATAGGGAATGGAGATGTCTTGACTCGAGGGGCTCACGTCTCCATGGCCAATCTAGGGAATAGATTTGATCTGGATTTATCCCTCAGACATTGTCAATACATGTGCCAGTCACAAAGATGCTTTGGGATCAAGGCATCCAGAACACATTTCTGCAAGGCCTGGGACTGGTGGAAGGGCTGGGTGTGGACATGTTGGCATGGCCAGGGCTTGTGGGGAGGGGTTGCCCTGCCAAGCCAAGCGAGACCAAGAATATCCCTAAGCAGGACATTTGCAATGGCACGTGTTCCATCCCATCCACACAAGAGTCAGTCAGGATGAATTAAACAGGACAAAGCAGATGTCTCCACAGAATCTTGGGCTGCCATTCCCTTGGGATATGGAAGACAGGTGGGATGGCATTCTGGGATGGTGAGGCATTGGTTCTTTGGTGGCCAGGGAGCATTGCAGAATGGAGAGAACAGGCCGTGATATCTGAAAGGGGCCAATGGCTCAAGGGTGGGACTGCACTGGGACACTGTGGGGCGTGTGT
>NW_026088161.1:0-18612 GCF_022539395.1 Myiozetetes cayanensis | reverse complement strand
TTGGAGGACAGCCCTGGGCATCCCTGGCTGCACCCCCCACTTCAAACCCTGCTCCTTGAAGGAACTGTCCTGCCCTGTCCCTCTGATGCTGCCATAGGGAAGCCCTGCCCTGGAGCTCATCCTGCTCCTCTGCAACACAGAAATTCTGGGAGTCCTAAAAGATCCTCCAGGCTGTGGGATGTGCCGGCTTTGGGAGATTCCTCCAGGCACACAAGCAACACTGTCCTGTGTGCACAGACTTACCATGGAGAGCTGTTAAAATCTCTCCCCCACTGAAGTTTCAGCTCACTGTCTTCCCAATCCAAATTCACTGTAACCTTTTCCTGCCTTACTGCCCTCCCTCCCCTCAGTGCCTGCAGGCAGAGCCCTCAGCCCTGCTGGGCTGGGCTATGCAGAGAAGCTGCTCAGCAGCAGAGCTGTCTCTTTGAAGCTCTTCTTGGTTGCCAGGAGCTCCCTGTGTGCCAGGAGCCCGGCCCAGCTCAGCAGCACAGCAACAGCCCCAGGCATTTCATCACCCTCAAGGAGGGGGGGTGAAGGGGTTGGAGTTGTTTACATGAGACTCAGTCCCTGAGAGGAAGTTCAAGCAACTTCTCAAGAAGTCCAAGTGAGATTGAAAGTTTCTTGCAGTGCTAATGAGTCTCACTGAGGGACACAACTGAGAACGTGTCCCCAGGTTCCAGTTAGAGCAGAAAACTGCAGACAGGGATGACAAGGATGGACAAGCAAGGCAAAGGTGGCTCTGATGCTGAAGAAACATTGACTTGTTTCCCGAATCCAAAACACCAAGGCCTGACCCCAGCCCCTGGGAAGGCAGATCCTGTCCCTGCCTCATTGCTCAGGGCTCTTCCTGGGGCACTGGGATGTGGGATGTGCAGTGCCAAGGGCAGGACGATGGGGTGGCACCTGCCAGGCTGCTGAGCAGGGACAAGGAGGCCAGGAGGCCCCAGGGCTGCAAGGGCCACTTGTCTCCTCCTGGCCTCAGGGGCACAGCCAGCAGCCATGGCCAAAGGCCTGCAGAAGGTGGCTGTGTCAGGGCCTTTCAGCTTCTGCACAGGCCTCTCTGCTGTGCAGCCCAGGCTGTCCTAGGGTGTCCATGCCCTGCCCCTTTCCCTGCAGGCTGTCGTCATCCCCCCGGCTGCCCCACCTGGCTGGCCCCTTCCTGCACTGACATCTCTGCATCCTCCCTGGCTCTTCCTGCACACACCAAGCCTTGGGCTCATCCAGACTCCTCCTGGCTGATGTGTTGCACCACAGAACTGCCCTCAGAGTGAAAATCTTTTCTGCTCTTGCCAGCCTGGACGTTCCCAGCTGCACTTGGATTAGTTCTTTATTTCTCCTGCTGTTTTCTGCTACCACAAAAACATCCACCCTCTCTGAAGTGACTCTGCAAGCACTCCCAGGGGTCTTCTCTGTTGTGCTCTGTCTGCACACCACTGAACCCATGACTCCTTTGCCCCTGTAGAGTGGTTGTATGTTTGTGGCCTTGAAACCCCAATTTCTCTGCAGATGAACACACGGTGCTCACAGTCTAAGACAATCACAGGGATACGTTTAACCAAGGCCTGTAGTGGCACAACATGGGGCAATGGTATTGAACTTAAATAGGGGAGTTTAAATTGGATAAAATGAAGAAATACTTACTAATGGGCCTGGCAAGATCTGCAGCAGCAGAGGGTGTCCCATCCCTGGATTTGTCCGAGGTCAGGAACTTTGAGCAGCCTGAATTAGTGAAGATGTCACTCTCCATGTCCAGGAGCATGGACCACATGAGCTTTTATCTCCCTTCCAAGCCAAACCATTTAGTGATTCTTTAGTCTAATATCCCAAACTTTTCCAAAGAATTTCTATTGCTTATACATGAATTGCCATACTTTTGGAGAAGCCATTGGAAACCCAAAAGGTGAAAAATCAATTCAAATAAAGTTCCAACATCTCTGTGTGAGAGTATCACCAAATGGGTCAATGGCATAGACTGTCAGGATGACCTAGCCAGTTGAAGATGGGGGATTCTTTTAAAGGTTTGAGCCTTATGATGGGCAATATTTGGGGACTGTGCAAGGCTTGCTGTGGGATCTCTAGGGAAGAACCAAAGGAAGGGAAATGGTTGGATCACGGTGTTTTGTGAAGGGATTGGTGTGAGAACACAGAGAGAAAATGGGATGAAAAAGCTGGTCATGGTAAACAGGAGGATGCTCAAGACACTTCACAGTTCATGCCCTGACACTGATCCCCACAGCCTTTCCTCTTTTCGTGATAACTCCATTGCCAAGAAGTTTCTGTGGGGAGGGACCTCTCTGCTACTGGAACAGATTGTGGCCCGAATTCCAGCCACTGCAGCAAGAGCCACAAATAGTCAGGTCTTGTGTTCTTTGGGGGACCAGAATCTGCCCAGACTGGGGGGGTGGGTGTGTTGGAAGCACAAAACAGTGAAGAAAATGCAAAGTCAAACACACAGATGGAGGGGTTTGTCCCCTTGGCCCTCCCCAGAAGGGACACCTTTCAGGAAGTGTTGTGGCCTTGGCTGTGCTGAGTGTTGAGCCGGGCAATGCAGCTTGTGATTGCAGTGGCACTGTCAGGGCTCTGCAGAGCTCCTCTGAGTTCCTGCCTTTGTCCCCAGCAATGCCAGAGAGCTGCAGGGGCTGCATTCAATGCCTTGTGCTCTTGGTGAGCCCGCCTGGCTCTTGGGAATGGGAGCAGGCCTGGAGTTCCCAGACTGTTCCTGCCTCCAGGGTGGGGCCTGCAGTGCCCTGTTTGCAGCATTCCATTGGCGCAGTGGGCAGGATGGCCATGGATCCATTCCTGCACAAACACAATCGTGCTCCATCCCAGGCAGGGACACAACGGGCCCACCAATGTTGGAAGGAGAAGAACAAGGCAGTTTTGGCACTGTGGAACCCCATGGAACCAAAGGAACCCTGGGACATGGCAAGACCTCATGGAATAAAGGGCACATTGTGACCCTGCAGCCCCTCCTGGAACCAAAGGGAGTCTGGGACGTGGCAGGGCCTGATGGAAACAAAGGAACCTGATGGGAACAAAGGGACCCTGGACACTGCCAAAACTCAGGGAGACAAGGGAACCCCAGGACACTGTGGAATCTCCTGGAATCCAGGGGCCATTGGAATCCACTGGGGCCTCCTGGAACCAAAGGGAACAGGTGACACTGTGGAACCTCATGGCATCAAAAGGATACTGGGACTTTGTGGAACGTCAGTGAATCAAGAGGCCACTGTGACATCACAGAACCTTCTGGAACCAAAGGGGACCAACTGGACATTGTGGAATCTCATGGAATCAAGGGGCCTTTGTGACACTGGGGAATCTCAAAGAATCCAGGGGCCATTCTGATTCTGCAAGGCCTTATGGAGTCAAAGGGACCATTGGGACACTGTGGAACCTCATGGGATCAAAGGGCCAATGTGACACTGTGGAAAATGATGGAATCAGTGGGTCATTGTCACACTGCAGGGCCTTATTGAGCCAAAGAATGCTGGAAACCGTGCAAGCTTACGGAATCAAGGAGCCATTGTCGCACTGCGGAGCCTCAAGGAATAAGAGATCCAATCTTGGCCTCAGATTTTGTCAACAAAATAAATTTAAGGAATTCCAGAAGTGTTAGTGAGCCAGTTTTTTCCCACAGGCTTTAATGATTGGCAAAATATTTATATAAAATAAATCATTAATTCAAAGAAATGATCAGACAAAAGATCCTTATCAGAATTATTTTCTTTACACTAAAAAGGCTAAAACTACTGGTAGTGCATTATAAATAAGATAGTGCAGTATACTGAGGCAGTTCTTCAAACAATTATATTAAAACCAGCAAAAAGGAATAATTACTACATGGAAATCTGATGTCACTCACCCAGACCAACAGTCCTGGGGAGATTTCTTTTGCTCAACCTTGAAGAGTGTTCTTGGAGAGCATCCCCAGCCAAGGCAGGAATCTCCACACATACACCCCAAGAAGGGCTCTGTTAGAAGAAGCTGCCTGTAGGAAAGGGGACTGGACTGTTCTGGTATGAAGGGACTGACTGCTCCTCACAAATGTCCAGAGCAGTTACCAGCTTCTCTGTCACATCCTTGTCCACCCTCTGGGGGAAGAACCTTTTCCCAAGATCCAACCTAACCCTGGCCTGACACAACTCCAGGCCATTCCCTCAGTGCTGTCCCTGGTCCCCCCAGAGCAGAGCTCAGGGTCTGTCCCTCCTCTGCCCCTGCCCAGGGAGTTGTGACTGCAGTGAGGTCTCCCCTCCTCCAGAGCCGGGAGGTCACTTTGCTGTCCCGGGGGCTCCATGGGGACCTCCCAGGGCTCGTCCTGCGCAATCTCCTGGAATCAAAGGCTCTGTGGGGACACTGCAGGGCCATGTGGAGTCCAGGGGCCATTGGGACACTGGGGAAACTCATGGAATGAAGGGACCATTGTGACCCTGCAGGGCCTGGGGAACCTTGTCTGTTGGGAAACACAAAGGGATGTGTGGGGGTGTTTCACTGACAACAAGGAGAATTTTGGAGAGGGACCTTTACACACCCAGAGCTTGATGTGTCCACACATCTCTGCCTGGCTGTGGGTGTGAATTGACTGATGTGTGAGTGCTCTTATTGTGAATCTATAACTCAGTCACTGGTAAATTGTAGCAAATGCTTTTGAATCACTTGATAACTGTTAAACTGGCCAGTGATTAAGTGCTACTAATCTCCTTTGCCCCTTCATCTTTGTGTCCAAATCCTTTGCACCCTGATCCTCTTGCATCCCAAGGCTCTATGTAAATCATTCCCTTTCATAAAAAAATAGGTATTTTTTGTGACGTCTACTTGGAAATCTCCCTCCTCAGCTAAACTACAAAACAACTCTAATTAGTTGTTGAAGACTTTAAGACATGAAAACAATAAAAGAAAGAGAAAGAAATTGTTTTTCTGTCTTTAATGAGCCCCACAGTGTGTTTAGAGACAAGTCCATCATCCTGAAGTATTGAGAGAAGATTGAAGAAGCTGCTCAAGAGCTGTCTCTTCGAAGGTGTTCTTGGTTGCCAGGAGCTCCCTGTGTGCCAGGAGCCCGGCTCAGCTCAGCAACAGCCCCAGGCAGCCCTTTCCCTGCCCCTCTGGGCTCCCTCCACGTGTCCCTGGGGCTCCAGGGGAACCTGCTGGGACACAGCTGAAGGAAAGAATGATGTTCTTCTCTCAGCCAGCCACAGACACTTCTTTCAGTAGTGTCATTTCTCCAAACAGACACAGAGTTAAGTCCAAGAGGCCCCTTTTCATGTCCCATCCTTAGACAGGAACCCCAGACAGTGCCCAGGAGGGATCTCCTTGCCTGGCACTGAGGGAAGGGACTCAGCTGATTCAACAGAGCTGTCTCCTTGTGGCTCTGCAGCCCTGGGGCCACAAGGACACTCAGCTCCCTCCACAACCCCCATGGGCTGGGATTCCTCCTGCCCCCCTTCAGTGGGCACAAAACAGGCACCTGCAGGTGACTCCTTGTCCCAACTCCCCTGGCAATGAATGAAGAGCAAAGCCAGGAGGGACCTGCTGGGACACAAAGCCCTGGTTCCTTCTGAGGGACCAGAGGGGACCGAGATTCCTGTTGGGAACTGCAGGCTCCAGTGGAGCAGTTCCCAGGGACAGGGCAGTAGCTGTGGGATCTTCTTGGAGGCTGCTGGAACATTGCTTTGGCCAACTGAAGTGGCAGAAGGTGCCCCCATGTAGGACAGGGGAACCTGTCACTGTTCCTTCTGTGCAGGGCAGCCCCTGGAGGGGCTCAGGTGACCAAATGGAGTCAGGTGGCCCAGGGAGAGAGGTCTCTCTCCTGTTCTTTATCGGGGTATTTTCTCATCGGCATCTGCTGCTCTCAAAGAGGAGGAGTTGGGCATGGGTGTGGAAAGCAGTGTCAGCCTGGGCTGTGGTGCCCGTGGAATGGGAGGCCTCACCTCCCAAGAGGAAGGGCAGTAAAAGAGAGCAGAGACTGGAGTGGAGAGGAGCAGACTTTGGCCGAGTCTCGTGACTTGGAGTGGACTTCTCACCCATGTGAAAAACACAGAAGGGCAGCAGAGCTCAGTCCAGCTGCTCTGCAAGGACAGGGTGTGGCAGGTCCCAGACTGTGCACACCAACAGTCAGGGGAACAAGCAGAGCTGAGAAGGGGATGAAGGGCAGATCCCAGAGGGGCATCATCAGTGGCACAAGCTCTGGCTGGAGACCTGTCACCAGGGGTGTCCCCCAGGGTCCTACACTGGACCCAGTGGAGTTTAACTAGTCCATCAGTGGCTTGGATGAGGGGGTCAGGGTTTCCTCAGGAAGTTCACTGATGACACAAAGCTGGAGGAGTGGCCGATACCCCAGAGAACTCTGCAGCCCTTCAGGGTGCAGAGATGGGCCGAGAAGAACCAGTTCATTGCTGAGCATGATGCCATAAGGACTGGAATACCCCAAGCTGTCCCACCCATGTCCCCTCTGAAACACTTGCCCAGCCCCAGCCCGTTGGGTGGGGGGGTTGCAGAGACGCTTCCTGCGGGGCCAGCACTGCCCAGGGACAGCCAAAGCCTTGGGCTGGGACCAACAGCGCTGCAGCCACGAGCACTGGGCCCAGCAGGACAGGGGCTGCTCTGGGCACAGGGAACTGCATCCCAGCCACACCAGGGCAGTGGTGCTCAGGGGACTCTTCCAGCCTCTGTTATTCTACAATTCAGTTTTCCTTGGAGAGCTCTTTGAGGAGAGAATAGAGAGAGAAGCAGAAGCAGAGCTACCAAATGCACCAGTACAAACACAGCAGTTCCTCTGAGGAACATCTCTCTACTGAAATCATGGAAATCTCCTGGACAAATCTGAGGAAAGAAGTTTATGTGTCTGTGGTCACATCATTTACTGGGCCACAAGGAGGGTGATGGTTGGGTACAGTATCAAGGGGTCAGTTGTACCTCAGGAACTCATCACCCAGTATGAGGGGGGGCTGTGAGGTCACTCCTGCCCCTGCAGGGGACAGGCCACCAGCAGGAAGGTATCTGGGGAAGGGCCTGTGAGGTCCCTTCTCCCTGCAGGAGCTGATGGCTCAACCCGGGACTCCTGGCTGGGCCAGGGGCTCTGCAGCTGCCCCTGCCAGCACCTGGGACAGCCCAGCACAAGCCCCTTTGGTTCCAAGAAGCCCTGCAGTGTCACAAGGGTCTCTTGATCCCGTGAGGTTCCGCAGTGTCCCAGGGCTGCCCTGATTCCATGAGGTCCCTCGTGTCACAGTGGCCACTTGCTTCCATGTGTTTCTGCAGCTGCCCAGGATTCTTTTTGTTCCTTGAGGCCCCACATGTCACAAAGGTCCTTTGATTCCATGAGGCTCCTCAGTGTCACAGTGGCCCCCTGATTCCAGGAGATTCCGCAGTTTCCCAGGGTCCCTTTTTCTCCATAAGGCTCTACAGTGTAACCATGACCCTTAGTTCCATAAGATCCTTCAAAAAGGTCTCAGGCTCCTTTGGCTCCATAAGGCACTGCATGGCAGGCTGGACTGTTGATTCCATGAGTCCCTGAAGGTTCACAAGGGCCCCTTGATTCCATGAGGTTCTGTCATGTTCCAAGTTTCCTTCAGTTCCATGTGGCCCTGACATGTCACAACGGATCCTTGATACCATCAGGTTCCACAGTCTCCAAGGGCATTTTTGTTCCATGAGGCCCTGCAGTGTCCCAAGGGCTGCTGGATTCCATGGGGTTACACAGTGTCACAAAGGCCCCTGGTTCCCACAAGGTTCTGCAGTGTCTCAGTGTTCCCATTGTTCCATGAGGTTCTGCAGTCTTACAGTGGCCCCTTCATTCCAGGAGGCTCCACAGTGTCCCTGGATTCCTATGGCTCTATGAGGCCCTGCCTTGTCAGACTGGGCCCTTGATTCTCTGAGGTTCCACAGTGGAACAATGGCCCCTTGGTTCCCTGAGGATCCAAAATGTTTCTGGGCTCCTGTGGTTTCATGAGGGCCCATGTGTCAAATGACCCCTTGGTTCCACGAGTATCCACAGTGTCCCACTTTTCCTTTGCTTCCATGTGACCCTGGAGTGTCACAATGACCCCTCTGGTTCCATGACTTCCAGAATGTCTTGGAGCTCCTCTGGTTCCACTGGGAGCTGCATGTCCAGTGTTCCCTCATCAGTGTGATGTTCTCACAACTCTTTTAGTTCCATGAGGCTCTGCAGTGTCACAACTGGCCCTTGACTCCATGAGGTTCCAGAAAGTCCCAGGGTTCCTTTGGCTCCAGGAGGCTCTGACTGTCACAATGGCCCCTTGTTTTCATGAGGTTCCACAGTGTCCCAGGAATCATTTTTTCCATGAGGCTGTGGACTATTATTATGGAGCCCTGATTCCCTGCAGCCACGCTGTGTCACAATGGCATCGTGGTTCCATGAGATCCTACAGGGGCCCAGGATTCCTTCTGTAACATGACACCCTGCAGTGTCAGAGGTGTCCTTTGATTCCATGATATTCCACAGGGTTCCTCTGATTCCATGAGGCCCCCCATGTAACAATGGCCCCAACAGCTTCAAAAAAGAACCTTGATGCCATGAGATACCACAGTGTCACAGTGAGCCCTTAATTCCATGAGGTTTCAAAGTGTTAAAATGATCTCTTTGGCTCCAGAAGGCCCTGCAGAGTCACAATGGTCCCTTGATTGCATGGGGTTCCCCAGTGCCACAATGGTCCCTTTAGCTCCGTGTGGCTCTTTGACATCCCGTGACCTCCCAGCTCTTGAGGAGCCCTGAGAACTTCCCCAGGGGGAAGGGCCGGATCCTGCCCTGGGATGGGCAACCCCAGCTGGACGGACACACTGGGAATGAGAGGCTGGGAAGCAGTGCCGGGAAAGGGCCCTGGGGGTGCTGGTGGGTGCCAGTTGGCCCTGAGTCAGCAGTGCCCTGGCAGCCAGGAGGGCCAAGCCTGTGCTGGGGGCATCAGGGAGGGGATTGTCCCTCTCTGCTCTGCCCTGGGGTGGCCTCACCTGCAAGATTGGGGAAGTTTGGAGGAACACAATGGAAGGGAGAGATTGAGCCATTGGAGAGTGTCCAAAGGAGGCCACGAGGATGGGGAAGGGCCTGGAGGGGAAGGCATGTGAGGACACTGAGGACATTTGGTGTGTTCAGCTGGAGAAGAGGAGACTGAGGGGAGACCTCACTGCTGTCACAACTCCCTGGGCAGGGGCAGAGGAGGGGCAGGCCCTGATCTCTGCTCTGTGGGGACCAGGGACAGGACTGAGGGAATGGCCTGGAGTTGTGTCAGGGCAAGGTTAGGTTGGATCTTGAAAAAAGGTTCTTCCCCCAGAGGGTGGGTGGGCACTGAACAGGCTCCCCAGGGCAGTGGGCACAGCACCAAGGCTGACAGAGCTCAAGGAGTGTTCGGATGATCCTCTCAGGCTCATGGTGTGAGCCTTGGGGATGGTTCTGTGCAGGGCTAAGGGTGGGACTGGATGATCCTTGGGGGTTCCTTCCAACTCAGCCCATTCTGTGACTCTGTGATTATCAACTCTGTGTTCAGCACAAATCCAAAACACAGCCCTGCACTGACCACATTTAAGAAATTTAATTGGACTCGCCCTGAAAGCAGCACACCAATTATGGGCTCTCACAGAAACATCCCACAGTCCATTTGCCACCTGGAACCAGTGACTCTGAGTTCCTGCTTCCCCAGCCCCAGGGATGGTGTCCTTGTCTGCTCATTCCTCCACACTCTCTTCTCAGTGATGGCATCTTAACCAGACAAGCCCCTGGGAATAATTTACTTCTAATTCTTTTGTGGTTAATTAGACAGATCTCAGAAGTACATTCAGTGAATATTGTATTGTATTAATAAAACCATGAGAAAAGATGTCTTTTTTGTGTCCTGTTCAATTTTTTTTCCTGTTTTTACACTGATATCAGCAATCCCCAGTCAATATTGATCCCAAGCACCTCCTAATTCAGTCTGAATAGATAACAAAATCAAGACCCTTTGTGTCTGAAAATCCATCAGACTTTATCCCTATCCCCACCCCACCATTCCCTCATCCAAGCCCTGGGACTCAAAGCAGCCTTGGGCAAATCTGAGCTTCCTCCACTAAAGGCTGGGCCTGCAGGTTTAATCTCCTTGGCACCAACTCCCACCTGCTTGGCTTGGAGAAAGAGCTGCACAAGGCAGGGGGTTTCTGTGGCTGGGTTTTGGTAGTGAGGGGACTACAGGGGTGGCTTCTGTTAGAATTTGCCAGAAGCTTCCCCTGTGCCATGGAGTCAATGCCAGCTGCTCCAGGATGGAGTTCCTACCATTGGCCAATGCTGAGCCACTTAGGAGTGACAGTTACACCTCTGGGATAACATATTTCAGAAGAGAGGAGAGTTGCACAGAAAAAATTCCAACCTAGGAAGAGCAGAGTGAGAACATGGGATAACAACACAGACACCAAGGTCAGTGCAGAAGGAGGGGCAGGAGGGACCCCACAGGAGCAGGGGAAAGACTCAGATCTGTGGCCCTTGTAGCCCATGGGGGAGTATTGGGGTGCAGAGGCCCCCCTGCAGCTCCTGGAGGAGCCCATGCTGGAGCAGGTGGATGCAGGAAGGAGGCTGTGACCCCCTGGTAGGCCCAGGATGGAGCAGGTCCTGGCAGGGACCTGCAGCCTGTGGAGAGGGAAGCCCAGGCTGGAGCAGGACTCATGGCCCCTGTGAGGGACCCATTCCGGTACAGCTCACCCCTGAAGGACTGACCCCATGGAGGAGGGACCCACAGGACAGCAGAATGGGAAGAGCTGCTGCCCGAAAGGATGGACTCAAGTTCAGAGGCCCATCCAGGACTGTCTCCCTTGGGAGGGACCCCCACAGGAACAGGGGAAGGACTCAGAGCTGTGGCCCCCCTGTAGCCCCTGGTGGAGACCAAAGTAATGCAGGTGTCCCCCTGCAGACTGTGGAGGAGCATCGGGGTGCAGAGACCCCCCTGCACCCCAGGAAAGAGTAACCCACAGGACAGCAGAATGGAAAGAGCTGCTGCCTGAGGGATGGACTCAAACAACACCTGACTGCAACCTCCTTCCCCTTCCCCCTGCACTGCTGGGGGGGAGGAGGGAGAGATGAGAAGGAAGGAGGGGGGGGGGAAGGTGTTTTTAAAACTGTTGTTTTTCTCACTCTTTGACTTTTATTCTGTTAATAATAAATTTAGGTACTATCCCTACTTTGAGTCTGTTTTGCCCATTAATAAGCGACTTTCTCCCAACCCTTATGTCGTGGTTTTGCCCACCAGCCCATCCCTGGGGCTGAGGATGGTTTTGTCCAGGTGATTTCCGGACAAAAAACCAATCAAAAAGTTCAGTGACGCCTTTGCTAATTACATCTTTAAGAAAACGGAAGAGAAGGTTGGTGGTACAGTTGAAATTAAGAACAGCAGCCATGTAGAAGGGCGGTGGGCCCGAGGAGGGCCAAGGACCCCTCCTCCCCGGCTTGGGCCGGGGAGGGGGGGCAGGTGCAGCACTGAAGTCTCCCTTCTCTCTTGTGAGAGAGTGAAGAAAAAAAAAAGTTTAAAAGACGAACTGCTTAGACAAGAAACCGCTGCAGAAGAATTCCAGCCATGAGATAACAGAATTTTCAAGGTCAAAGCTGCAGTCGCAGGAGAGAGAAGAAAAGTTCAAAGGGGGAAGAGTTGCTTTTTCTCCTTTTCGCTCTCCCTCCCTTCAGTAGGGTAAAGACTGAAAAATAAAACCCTGCCACTTGTGAAAATTTGTTGGGGTGAAGAGACCCCCCCGTGCGGCTCACAGAGGAACTTGTGGATACACCAGAGATTTGTGACTTTAACAGAGAGAAAGCCTTATGCTGGAGTAGGAGCGGCTCGGATGAGGCAGAGTCCTGTTAAAGACTTTGTGACCCTCGAAGAGATCGATGCTTATGCTGGAGCGAGACGGCTCAGATAAGCTTGGGATCTCAGTGAGAGATCCATGCTGCTGCTGTTGAAGATTTATGACCCTGACGGGTATTAGAACCTACGCTGGAACACAAAATGGTTCAGGTAGGGATGTTGGGATCCATGTGTGGGATCCGTGCTGCTGGTGCTAGAGAGAACCTACGCTGGAGCAGAAAATGGCTCAGGTGGGATATTGGGATCCAAGTAAGGAATCCAGACTAGACCCATGCCGAGAAGTCAATCAAGGACTGTTCTCCCATGGGGAGGGACCTCCATAGGGAAACAGGGGTGAACTCTTAAACCATTATCCCCTGTAACCCTATGGAAGAAGATCCATAGTAAGCAAGTGTCCCCTTGCAAGCCTATGGAAGGAGACCCTTCAGGACCTGGGTAACCCTCAACCTTCGGTTTTAACCCAGGAGGGGGGTAGGCCCAGCCCTGGAGGCCAACACAGAATGAGAGAGAGATAAAGAAGTTCCAACTGCGACGAAAGTGCTGCAGAGTTACTGGAGGGAGAGAGCTGGAATTCTGAGAACAGAAAAGGACTGCTTCTCCTCCTTGGACTGATATAAAGGGAGGTGGGGGGAGAAGTATCTTTTGTAAATACATAATACCTTTTACTTAAATAGAATTGTTGTAAATATAATTCCTTAGTGTTAGCTTGTTAATAATAATAAATACTCATACTTTTTTTTAATTCAGTCTCTTTTTGTCTACATAAACCTTCTCTCAACTAATAGTAATTATATGTGGGGGTATAAAAGTAAATTGAGCCAGGACAAAACCACGACACCTTATCTCTACTCAGGAATCCTCAGCTGGTTTCTTTCTCTCTTCTGTGGAGCTGCAGAGGAAGATGAGATGTCCGAGTTTAAATGAGACAAGGGTCCTTTTACTGACAAAGAGTTAGGAGCAAAGACCCAAACTTCTCTCTCTAAGCAATTATAAATCCAAATTTAGGAGGCTCCAATTGAAGGAAATCAAATTATGGAAAAGGAAAAATAACAGCCCTTTATTAAAAGGTATGTGTGTATTAACAGAAACATTGAAAAAACAAGTAAAACAAACAAGCAATACTCCTATACCCACAAATAATCCCCTTCAAAAACAAACCATTAAACAGGCACAGGGAAAAGGAAACCGTTCAAATTTGCGCCCTTTGGTGCAATTCCAACCTCAGTCAATAGGTGGTGCCGTTGGGTCACTGGAGACGCAGGGTTTGTAATGTCCTATCGCAGTCACCAGGTGGCGCTGTTGGGGTCACTGGAGATGCAGAACTTGTCACGGCGAGCAAGGGCCGACTAGAGCAACAGCAGCAAACTTCCCCTCCGACAAGGAAAGAAAGAGAAAAAACCAGGCAATGTCCACAACTGGCAAAGCAGGTCCCAAACCCACAGGCACACCATCCTCTCCTCCTGACCTGAGTGCCAACCACCGTCCAGCCCACCAAAATTGATCCTCCCTCGTTGCCCAGGAGACAAGAGAAGGAAAAAAAAGTGCAGTTCCTTATCTGCCCTGTTTCCTAGGAGACTAAGTTCTGGGCCATTAGTGAGGGAGTGAGGTCTTTTTGTTCACCTAAGTACTTATCTGATAGCTCTTAATGGCTCCTACTACCAAGGGGGAAGGGATAGAAAAAAAATTCCTTGCTTAAGCTGAATCATGACAGGAGGTAGTGGCTTTTAGTGGGTGTTTGAAATCCAGCCAGGGTCAACCCACTACACCAACCCATGTGCTTAAAGCCCATTTGTGATGTCACAGCCTAAACTCTCCATTCCAGAATAGCCCTTGGCAACCAAAGAATCAACACCCTACAACCCCAAAGTGAAGGCCCCCCTGTGTGCCATGGGCCTCTTTGTGATGTCATGGCCTACCCTCTCCATTCCAGAACGGCCCCTGGCAACCAAAAAACCAATGCCTCACACCCCAGAGTGCAGCCCAATCCATGTGCAATGGCCCCATTATGATGTCGTGGCCTGTTCTCTCCATTCCAGAACAGCCCCTGGAAACCAAAGAACCAAATGTCACAGAATGTCACAGTGCAGCCCCACCCATCTCCCCCTTTGTGATGTCAAGGCCTTTTCCCCAGGAAAGAAAGCCTGTAACCTTTGGCTTTCAGGTGCACTTGGTGGGCCACTCTGAGCACTCCATGGGCAGCAAGAGCTTTCTGTCCTGCCACCTTTTGTCTGGGAAGAATATTTGACCATATTCAATTTTGGGAGTCTCACCGGCAAGTACAGTACATGGTTCTTAAAAGCAAACAACAGCACTTCCACTCAGGAAAGAAAACCCTTCACCTGGTCTCTTATGCTCAGTTGGAGGACCACTGTTGGCACTCCATGGGCAGTAAGAGTGTTCTGTTCTGGCACCTTTTGTCTGGAAGGAATCTTTGTCTGTATTCAATGTTTGGAGTTGGACTGGCAATTACAGCGCAGGCTCCTGCAGGTGAATGACTGCCCTTCCCCCAGGAAAGAAGGCCCTTATGTCTCTCATGTGCAGTTGTTGGGCCACTATGGGCACTGCATGGATTGCAGGAGCTTTATGTCCTACCACCTTTTTTTCAGGCAGGAATCTTTGCCCAGGTTCAAATTTGGCAGTCTGCATGGACCAAGAGACACCAATATGGTGTGTAACAGAATGCTTTATTGAGAGAGAACAAAGGCTTAAGTAGCAGTTTTGAATTGTAACACGTCCCAACAGGTAACCCTCTCAACCAATCCTGCCAAGGTTCTTCACTGCTCATGTGCACCGGAGTCCCGCAGACTTCGTTTCCCAGAATGCTCTGCTGGCACTTCTGAAACCCCAAACACTGCATCTCCCCCCTTTTTATTACAACAAGATACAGAACAGTGCAATCCTAAAACTTCTTAGTTTTTTTTTTAACATAACATTTCCCATTTAACATAGTAACTTTTAACATCTGCAACTGGCCAAGGCAGCCTGGACACACTGCCCTGGGCAAAGGGATGTGCCTGTAGAAAAGCAAGGTAGCATTTCTGTGCCTGCACAGAGGAATCCATGGCACAGAGAACCCTCTTTCTTGGACACTTGCAGATCCCAGCTTGTGATGCCTGCAGGGCCCTGAGCTGGAGGGGCTGTGGCACCCTGGGCTGAGCCTGCCCTGGCCATGCTGGTCAGGGTGGGAAGCAGAGCCAGCAGGATGGGGATCACTGCTGCTGAACCCCTTTCCAACCTTTCAGAAGGCTCAGTAGCCATGGACAAGGCAGGGTAGGATTATGGGGTGTCTCCAGTGGTACAAAGAAATCAAGAGGCCGCTGGGACACTGCAGGGCCTCATGGAACCAAAGGATCCCTGGGACACTGTGGGATGAAAAAGGGAATAGAATACAGAGGGGGAAAATGTCATGGTTTCAGGAGGGTTTTTTCATGGTAGAAAAGTAAACCTGGGACACTGCAGAACTTATGGAATCAAGGCTCCATTGGGACACTGGGAATATCATGGAACCAGGGAACCCTTTGACACTCCAGTGCCTCCTGGAACCTAAAGGCCATTGTGACACTCCAGTGCGTCCTGGAGCCAAAGGAACCCAGGGACACTGTGGAATCTCATGGAATCAAAGGGGCTATTATGACAGGTGGGGCTCATGGAACCAAAGGGACCCTGTAACAGTGACAGGGTGACATCAGACTGTGACCTGTCACTGCTGGGGTTTCACAGGGCTCCATCTTGGGCCCTGTGCTCTCCAACATCTCCATCAATGACTTGGACTCAGCACTGGAAGGGACACTGAGCAAGTTTGCAGGTGACCCAAAACTGGGAGGAGCTGCTGAGCCCCTGCAAGGCAGGAAGGCCCTGCAGAGAGACCTGGACAGATCCCAGGGCTGGGAATCACCAACCATGGGAAGTTCCCCAGGGGGAAGGGCCGGATCCTGCCCTGGGATGGGGCAACCCCGGCTGGATGGACACACTGGGAATGAGAGGCTGGGAAGCAGTGCCGGGAAAGGGCCCTGGGGGTGCTGGTGGGTGCCAGTTGGCCAGGGGTCAGCAGTGCCCTGGCAGCCAGGAGGGCCAAGCCTGTGCTGGGGGCATCAGGGAGGGGATTGTCCCGCTCTGCTCTGCGGGCGGCCTCACCTGCAAGATTGAGGCAGTTTGGGTGGGACACAATGGAAGGGAGAGATTGAGCCATTGGAGTGTCCAAAGGATGGGGAAGGGCCGGAAAAGTTCAGTTTCTAAATCAGTCACACTTTCAGAGACCTGTTCATGACCAGACAGCAAGATCACAGCAGCAATTTATGGCTGGGCTGTGTAGGAGCCTGGAAGGGGCTGATGTGAATGTGTCACACACTCACAGCTCTGGAACCACCCAGGGACTGCTGGGGAAAGAGGGAGAACAAGATGTGAGTGTCAAGATTATGAGAAATAAAAATACGGTCTTTGTATTACCAACAAAATTATAGGCATTTATTGAAATTGTAAAGTACTGAGGTACCAGGGCTCCTTTGCAACCGGGATAAGGGAAATATAAAGTTCTAAAAAATTAAAACTTTTCTGGGCTATTTTGAAAATTTTGAACAGAAGTGGTTTTTCCTTTGGGCTAAGAACAAAGGAAGATCCACCACTTTTGACAGAGAACACCTCGCAGCCAATCGGAAGGAGAGAAAAGGCCCTTTTTTGGCGAAAAGAAACCTTTTTAGGGAAAAGTGAATAAATTAAACTAATCTGGAAAGGGGTGGAATTTTGTGAAACTATAAAATGCATGAAATCTAATCCCAAGGAGTCTTTTCACCTCGGAAATTTGGTGTGAGACTAGACCAAGCAAGCTGAATAAATTCTCTATTTTTTGTTTGTTTCATGATTTTTTGCCGTCTCTTTAAATTCCAAGGAGAGATTTTTCCCACAAGAAGGGGCAGCGCTTTCCTGGGACAAACATCCCCGTTCCAGTCCCTGCAGGCACAACACCCGAGGAGCAGCAGCACAGAAGTGCCCCGGCGAGGCGGGCAGCGCCCCGGGACCCCTTTCCTTCCCGCCTTGTCTGGGAGGCTCCGGCGGGATTTGGGGGTCCCGAGGGAAAACGCGGGGAGGGCTCAGCTGACTTCTCTGCCTTTCCGTTCACGGCCAACAGGGCGCCGGGGGTTCCAGGACGGCTGGGGGGGTCATGAGGGATCCCCAACCCCCCCGTGTGCCCCAAAACCCCCCAAAGTCCCCAAATGGCCCCAAAATCCGCCGCCTCCCCGAGGGGCCCTCAGCGCCGCCGCTTCCGCCCCCGCCGCCTCCCATTGGCGGCCGCGCCCGCCCGTCAGCACTCGCAGCCAATCCCTGCTCGGGAACGGGCGGGGGGCGGTGCCTTCGAGCCGCGCCATTTTAGCGGCTTCTTGGACTAAAACTGCCGTCCTGCCCCGCGGCCCCTCTGAGCTCCCTCAGTGTCCCCTCAGTGCCCCCCGTGTGCCCTCTCTGGACCCCGAGGAGCCTCCCCGAGCTCTGAATGCCACCTGTGTGCTCTCCTGGGCCCCCGCACCCCCTTCCAGCCCCACAGAGCCGTTGAACCACTCCGGGACTTCAGCTCCCGTCGTGCCCCGCGGCTCCGCAGAGCCAATCCCAGCCGCGCCTGCACTTCCCAGGATGCTCCGCGGCCGCCCAGCCCCGATCCAGGCGGGACTGCGGCCCCAAAAGCCGCTCGGGGTCCCTGAGAGCCCCCAGACCCCGACAGGGCCCTTGGCGTCAGGGCCCCCTGACGTTTTGCTGGGCACCCAGCGAGCTCCTGCCCCACGGAGCCTGATAATGCAAATTCGGGGACTACAGCTCCCGTCATGCCGCGCGCCATAGAGAGCCTATTCTGGATGCGCCTTCAACTCCCGTCAGCCCCGCGCCCCACGGACCCCGTTATAGCCGGGATTGCAGAGCCCCAAGTTCTCCCAAATGCTCCCCGGCCCCTGAGTTCCCCTCAAGAGCGCCATGAGAACCCCAGAGTGTCCCCTCGGACCCATAGGTGGCCTCTTAGACCCCGAAGTGCCCCGTCAGAGCCACTTTCGGGACTACAACTCCCGTCGTGCCCCGCGCCCCTCAGAGCCCCTACAAACGCCCCCAATTCCCCCGAAGTGCCCCCAAATTCCCTCCCCGACCTCCAAGTTCCCCCCTGGACGAGCAAGTGTCCCCCAAATAACCCCTCGACCACAAACTGCCTCATAAGGGCCCATCCAGATCCCTAGGTACTCCCCCAGTGCCAGCTCTTTATTTGTGTTTATTATTTAATTTCCCGGGTGTCTAAAACATTTCTTGCACGGTTTTGCCTTGGGGGAACTGACCCTCAGTGGTGGCAGTGGGGACTTGGCTCACAGCTGAGGAGTGTCTGAGGAGACAGGAGAGACACGATGGGGTTGGGAACGTGGAGCAAGGTTGTCCACGCTGTGTCAGACCTCAAGGGGAAGCTCCAACCAGTCCAAACCTCCTTAGGAGAGACTCTGGATAAATATCAATCAGAGAATGATGCAATCAACTCTTCTCAAAGGAGAAAAGTAACAAACTACACCCTGTAAAATAAGAATGGAGATATATTTGGTGCCCCGTGCAACGGCGCAGAATACCATCCTGGGTCTCAAGAAGCAGGTCCTGTGGAGACATGGCACTCCAGAGCAAATTGAGTCCGAAAACGGGACTCATTTCAAGAATAATCTGGTGGCCACTTGGGCACGGGAGCATGGTATTGAATGGGTCTATCACATTCCATATCATGCACCTGCTGCTGGAAAAGTTGAAAGGTGTAATGGACTGTTAAAAACAA
>NW_026088160.1:0-18546 GCF_022539395.1 Myiozetetes cayanensis | reverse complement strand
CTTCACACTGTAGACGGGGACAAGGTCCCAGTGGTTCACATGAGAGGTATGTTAGGTAAAACAGTTTGGGTTAACCATGCCTCGAGCAAAGGCAAATCCATTCGTGGAGTTGTCTTTGCCCAAGGACCTGGTTGCACATGGTGGGTGATGCAAGAAGATGGAGAAACCCGGTGCATACCCCAAGGAGATATTATCTTAGGGTAAACAGGTCATAACTCTACCCATATTTGTATCTATATGTATTTGTGAATATGTACATAGTCTAGAATGATGTATGTATATGTGGAGTTAAAAAAGGTTCCATTTGATAGATGTATGGTGGCATGAGAAAAGGAAAAAAAAATTAGGGGTGGATAATGTCATAGTTCGTATTTTTTTTTTTTTAGCAAGGAATTTTCTTTCCTTTCCTCCTGCTGTGTGTGTGTGTGTGTTCTGTGATGAGCCATTTAGTTGAACAAAGGAATCGGCTCGAGATTGCCTTAATGAGGCGAGATTAGTTGCCTGTGACAACGAAGGGGGTGGAGGCTGGGGGAGGAGACTCTCTCGCTCTGCCGGGGTGAGAGGCTGCTGCGGGCTGCAGACACTGCCGGGCTCCTTTGTTTTTTTTCCTGTCGGAGGGGAGTTTCTGGCTGGTGCTCTTGGCTCACCTCTGGCTGACTGCAAGCCCTGCTTACAACGGACCCTAATCAGCTGAAGTTTGTGAGTTTTCTTCCATTGGGAGAACTTTCTGTTTATTGCTGTTGTTCCCCCCTTCCCCTCCCCGGTGTAGCCAAGGATCCAACAGCGCCACCTGGTGACGGGCACTGGACATTACAAGTTCTACTCCTTCAGTGATCCAACAACGTCACCTGGTGACTATAATAGGACACTACAAGTTTTTTACACCTTCAGTGACCCAACAGCGCCACCTGGTGAATGGTACAGGACATTACAAATTTTGCATCTCCAGTGACCCGACGGCGCCCCCTGCTGACTGTGGTTGGAACAGCACCAAAGGGTGCAAGAAATTGAACTATTTTCTTTTTTGCCGGTTTATCGGTTTTGTTCTTAAAGAGGATTATTGGTGGGTATAGGAGTATTACTTAGTTATTTTACTTGTTTTTTTTTTTTTCGTGTTCCTGTTAATACACACATACCTTTTAATAAAGGGCTGTTATTTTCCCTTTTCCATAATTTGTTTTTCCTTCAATCGGAGCCTCTTAATTTTGGATTTATAATTGTTTGGAAAGAGAAGTTTGGGTCTTTTCCTCCTAATTCATCCTCAGCAAAAGACCCTTGTCTCATTTAAACTGGGACACTCAGGATGATGGATTTGTCTCTAAACACACTGTAGGGCTCATTAAAATACAGAAAAACAAATTATTTTCCTTCCTTTAATTATCTTCATATCTTTCAACAACTAATCGGTGTTTATTTGTGCTTTTGCTAGGTAGGAAAATTTTAAAGTGTATGTCACAAAAAAAAAAAAATAATTTATGAAAGGGAGTGATTTACACGGATGCAAGAGGGCCAGGGGTACAAAGGATTTGGACACAAATATAAGGAGGCAAAAGAGATTAGTAGAACCTAATCACTGACCAATTAAACCATTATCAAGTGATTCAATAGGATTTGATACAATTTTAACAGTGACTGAATTATAGATTGACAATAACAACACGCACACCACACTCAGTTCACTCCCACACCCAGGCAGAGATGTGTGGACACATCAAGATCTGGGTGTGTAAAGGTCCCTCTCCAAAATTCTCATTTATGTCAGTGAAACACTCCCACACATCCCTTTGTGTTTCCCAACAGACAAGGTTCCAAGAGTCCCTGCAGGGTCACAATGACCCCTTTATTCCATGAATTTCCTTGGCTGCTGCATCAAAGGGATGGCTCAAATGTTATGAAGCATTGGAACAGAATGTCCAGGGAAGTGGTTGAGTCATAACAGAATCACAGAATTGTTAAGGGTAGAAAAGATCTCTGAGATCATGGAGTGCAACCATTAACCCAACACTGGCATCTTCACACTGAACCATGTCCCCAAGTGCCACAGCTCAGTGTTTTCTGAACACTTCCAGGGATGGTGACCCTAAGACCCCAGGTTTGAGGTATGAGCTCATCAAAGGGGTTTTCCTTTAAAAAAATATATAAGGCACCAAAAACATCCACCCTCCAGATATTTGAAAATGGACTTCAGTTCTTTAAGTACCTTGAGGGAGCACAGTGGAAAAGATGCAACACACTTTTGACCTCTCACAGGTAAACTTTAGAAAAGAAAGGAGCTTGCCAAAAGATGAAAGGGCAACTTTGCACCAGGACAGAGCATTCCCCAAAGCATTGACTGAGCAGAGACCAACCCAGACAAGTCAGCAAAAACCCAACCCATCCAGTTTTAATTTTTTTCCTAAAAAGTTATGAGAGATTGAGAGAATAAGAAGAAGTAAGGAAAGAGAGAGAAGTGCAGCTCCCACCCGCAGTCTGGTGCCAGTGCAGCTTCCCCGTGCCCAGATGGAGGGTCCGACCACGCGATGGCCGCACGGGGCTCCTTTGATTTGCTCTGCCCCCTGTGCCCACCCCCCAGGGGGGACTTGTGGCCCACTGGCCACTCTGGGGCTGCAGGAGGGTGAGGGGCAGAGCTGCTGGTGTGCTGGAGCCAGTATGGGGCTGGGTTAGGGGCTCCAGGCTGTGGGATTGGGGCAGTGCTCCCGGGCTGCTTTGGACTGACAGCAGCTCCAGGGCTACCCAAGGAGGCTCCAAGGGCTGGGCAATGGAACAGGGAACCACCTCACCTTTGGCAAATTCCACCTGTCCCTTGCCCACCCACACACACACTGCAGTTGTCCTTAGTCAAGAATTATCCCAATAAGGCAGTGTCTCACAGGTTCCTGTATTCCATGAGGTTCCACAGTGTCACAGTGGTCCCTTATGCTCCATAGGCCCTGCACTGTCACCATGGTCCCTTGATTCCAGAAGATTCCCATATGTCACAGTGGTCCTGAGGATTCCATGAGGTTCTGTGGTGTCTCAATTGCACAGTGATTCCATCAGAGCCAGAGTGTCCCAGCACTCCTTTGAATCCATGAGGCCCTGCAGTGTCACAATGGCCCTTGGTGCTGTGAGGTTGCCCAGGGTCACAATGGCCCCTTTGTCCCCCTATGGCCCTGCAGGGTCACAGTGTCACAGTGTCACAATGTCACAATGCCCCCTTGATTCCAGGAGGTTCAGCACCTTCCCGGGACTCCTTTGGTTCTGTGACACCCTGGAGTGTCATCAACGCCCCTGGATTCTGTGAGCTGCCCAAGTGTCCAAGGGCCTTTGGCTCCATAAGGCCTTGCACTGTGACAATGGCCCTTGGATTCCAGGAGGTTCCAAAGTGTCACAATGGTCCTGATACTAAAAGAGAGCAGAAACAAATACCTCCACCCCAATTTGTAAGTATTAGGAAGCAGGAATTGTTCTTTATTCAGCACTGGATGTTTATAGGGAAGCTCCTGTAAACCAAAATAGCCAAATGAAAGATGAATAGGGCTTCCTTTTTCCACAGTCTGGTTACATATTCATTAGATGTGCAGGTTTGCTTTATACATATTCATTACTTTGCTTCACATAGTCAAACCCCTGGAGGTCCTTCTGTGGTCCTTCCAGGCTTCATCTGTTGCCTTGCCCTCAGTTCTTGAGCAGGCCCATCGTCATCCTGTTCCACCACCAAAAACTGTTATGTTTGTTCTTCCCCTTATCTGGGGACACAGAGCTTATTTACATCCTCTTTGTTTGAGTTACATCCCTGATCTAAATGTCCAGGACTTCTTGAAGAGTACTTTGTTCCATATTTGGGCATTCTGAGCTTCTTCATCCATTTCTCTCTTTTTTCTCACACCAGTTCCTCACAAACCACTGTGATCCCACCATTTCCCTTCCTTTGGTTCTTCCCCAGAAAAGCCATGAAAGGTCTTGCACAGTCCACAAATGTGATTTCTTGTTGCCCATCATAAGGCTCAGACCCCAAACACAATCCCCCATCTTCAACTGTCAAGGTCATCCTGGCAGGCTCTGCCATTGACCCGTTTGGTGAAACTCTCACACAGAGATGTTGCAACTTTATTTGAATTGATTTTTTACCTTTTTCCAATGGCTTCCCCAAAAACATGGCAATTCATGTCTCAGCAATACAAATTCTTTGGAGAAAAAGTTTGGGATATTGAATTCTTTGAGTTTGGCTTGGAAGGGAGATAAAAGCTCATGTGGTCCAAGCCCCTGGACATGGAGAGTGACATCTTCAATAATTCAGGCTGCCCAAAGTTCCTGACCCTGGACAAATCCAGGGATGGGACATCCTCTTCTGCTGCAGTTCTTGTCAGCCCCATTGGAAAGTATTTCTTCATTTTATCCAATATAAAGCTCCCCTATTTGCAGTTTAAAACCATTGCTCCGTGTTCTGCCACTACAGGCCACAGTAAAACATATCCCTGTGACTATCTTAGACTATGAACACCATGTGTTCATCTGCAGACACCTTGGAGAGTGCTCAGAGATGTCCCAGGAAGGCCTTTGGAGGTCTCAAACATATGACCACTCTACAGGGGCAAAGGAGTCATGGGTTCAGTGGTGTGCAGACAGAGGACAGCAGAGAAGAACCCTGGGAGTGCTTGCAGTGTCACTTCAGAGAGAGTGGATGTTTTGTAATAGCAGAAAAATGCAGGAGAAAATAAAAATTAATGCCAAGTGCAGCTGAAGAGGTCGAGGCTGGGAAGAGTAGAAAAGAATTTCACTCTGAGGGCAGTGCTGTGGTGCAAAACATCACTCGGGAAGAGTCTGGTTGAGCCCAAGGCTTGGTGTGTGCAGGAAGAGCCAGGGAGGACGCAGAAATGTCAGTGCAGGAAGGGGCCAGCCAGGTGGGGCAGCCGGGGGGATGATGACAGCCTGCAGGGAAAGGGGTAGGGCATGGACACCCTAGGACAGCCTGGGCTGCACAGGAGAGAGGCCTGCACAGAAACTGAAAGGCCCTGACACAGCCACCTTCTGCAGGCCTTTGGCCATGGCTGCTGGCTGTGCCCCTGAGGCCAGGAGGAGACAAGTGGCCCTTGCAGCCCTGGGGCCTCCTGGCCTCCTTGTCCCTGCTCAGCAGCCTGGCAGGTGCCACCCCATCATCCTGCCCTTGGCACTGCACATCCCACATCCCAGTGCCCCAGGAAGAGCCCTGAGCAATGAGGCAGGGACAGGATCTGCCTTCCCAAGGGCTGGGGGTCAGGCCTTGGTCCTTTGCATAAGGAAAACAAATCAGTGTTTCTTCAGCATCAGAGCCACCTTTGCCTTGCTTGTCCATCCTTGTCATCCCTGTCTGCACTTTTCTGCTCTAACTGGAACTCTGAGGATGACTTTCTCAGCTGTGTCCCTCAGTGGGACCCATTAACACTACAAGAAACTTTAGAGTTTGAATCTGACTTTGAATTCTTGAGAGGTTTCCTCAACTTCCTCTCAGGGACTGATGTTCAGGGACTCATCCCCAAAGCCCCCGAGGGTGATGAAATGCCTGGGGCTGTTGCTGTGCTGCTGAGCTGGGCCGGGCTCCTGGCGCACAGGGAGCTCCTGGCAACCAAGAACAGCTTCAAAGACACAGCTCTGCCCAGGAGCAGCTCCTCTGCACAGCCCAGCAGGGCTGAGGGCACTGCCTGCAGCACCCAGGGCACAGGAGAGAAGGCACAGAGAGATGAGAGGCAGCCTGGGCTGGGAGGGGACTGAGCTCTCACTATGGGAGAAACCTTCCCAGGATTTGAATGAAGAATTCTCTGGCTGGAGGACACTGAAATTTCCCTTCCTGCAGGGATCTTCTAAAGCTGCCACATCCCACAGCTTGTAGGATCTTTCAGAAGGACTCTCCCAGTCCCTGCAGGGCAGAGGAAGTGGCCCTATGGCAGAACAGGGCAGGAGCTGCAGGCAGCAAGGGCAGCCAGGAGAAGGGAGCAGGAGGTGAAAGGGATCCTGGGCTGGGAGGACAGGGCAGAGCTGCTCAGGGGAGGAACCTTGGCAGCCCTTTGGCACGGGCAGGCTGTGGCTGCAGAGCAGTGCAGGGGAGTTGCTGCAAGTGGCTCTTGCAGCTGCCAAATGCCAGCCCTGGCAGGAGCTGTCAGGATGGCTGTGCTGGATTTGCTGGGGGGCAGCAGGAGAAGCTGCTGCAGAGCAGGATTTGCTGCTGCCCCATCAGAGGCCCAGAGCAAGAAGGTTCCCTGTGCCAGGGCTGGCTGTGGGGTGGGAAGGTGGGGGTGCAGCCAGGGGTGCCCAGGGCTGTGGGGCAGAGCAGGGTCCTGCCCCCCAGGGCTGTGTGTGCTGGGGCAGGGACTCTGCTGCCTGCCAGGGGCAGCTCTCAGCCCGGCCAAGGAGCTGCCACGGGGCTGGGGGAGAAGGGCTGTGGGCAAGGAGCAGTTACTGGTAGGGCAGAGCAGGGCAGAGTCCTTCTGATCTCCAAAGTGTGCTGCAGGGATGGGGGCTGGTCACAGCTCCAGATCAAAGCAGGAAATTTCCCAAAAGGTATTTGCAAGAGGCACAGACCCACAGGGGGTACCTTGAAGAGAATGAACCAGTTCTTTCAGTGTTACACTCTGGGTTGTCTGGGTGCTCACTTTGACAGAGAAATTAATCTCTGAGCAGAGGAAGAGACACTGAAACTTGAACTCTGTTAGATTAGAAGGAATTGAACCTGAGAGTATCAGACATCAAAACTGCCTTAGAGACAGCATCAGTGTCACATTTCCATCCTCCTCAGGGCTGCTCTGACTTTTCCATCAAAGCCTGTCCAGGCAGAGCTGCCCCTGGGCAGTGCCCTGTGCTGCTGGGAGGGCTCTGCAGGGCAGAGCTGAGCCCCGAGGGCTGGGATGGGCTCTGGTAGCACTGCCAGGGCCCAGCCCTGGGTCAAGGGAAGCAGCTGCTGGCAGGGACAGCTCCAGGCAGCAGACCCTTGGGTAGGCAGTGGGGGGCAAGTGCCCCCAAGGTCTGGGGGAGGGGGCGTTCAGGGAGCTCTGGGGGCCCTTCCCTGCAGCTCTGCTGGGCACTGTGTGCTGGGCCATAGAAATGAGGATTCCTGCACTGGAAAAGAACCTTCCTCAGGTGTGATGCTAAAAATAAAAAAGACAAGTACAATTATTCTCAGGAGAGACTAGCTTCTGCTCTGCATCCCCAGCTCTTCTGCGTCATGGGGGAAGAGAGGGAACTTTTGTATTTAAGGTCTGTAACATATGACATTCTCTGTGTGTGTGTGTGAGAGCTCTACCAAAATAGTTCCATGTTGCACTGCAGCAGAGCAGAACTGACTCCTTGGTGTGCATTTGGTGATATTTGACACATCCATTTCCTTTCGAAATGGAGTTGCTTTTTCCCAGAGGATTGTCCTAACTGTTTCCTCTCTTTTCCTTTTCTGAACAGATCATGTGGTAAGAATTATCAGATGCCCAACAGCAGCTCCATGGCCCAGTTCCTGCTCCTGGCATTGGCAGACAGGCGGGAGCTGCAGCTGCTGCACTTCTGGCTCTTCCTGGGCATCTCCCTGGCTGCCCTCCTGGGCAACAGCCTCATCCTCAGCACCGTAGCCTGCGATCAGCACCTGCACAGCCCCATGTACTTCTTCCTGCTGCACCTCTCCCTCACAGACCTGGGCTGCATCTGCACCACTGTGCCCAAAGCCATGCACAACTCCCTCTGGGGCACCACAACCATCTCCTACACAGGATGTGCTGCACAGGCATTTTTCTTTCTATTCTTCATCTCAGTAGAGTTTTATCTCCTCACTGTCATGTGCTACGACCGCTACGTTGCCATCTGCAAACCCCTGCACTATGGGACCATACTGGGCAGCAGAGCTTGTGCCCACATGGCAGCAGCTGCCTGGGCCTCTGGGTTTCTCAATGCTCTGCTGCACACAGCCAATACATTTTCCCTGCCCCTGTGCCAGGGCAATGCCCTGGGCCAGTTCTTCTGTGAAATCCCACACATCCTCAAGCTCTCCTGCTCACACTCAGGCTACCTCAGGGAGATTTGGTTTATGGTCTTTACTGCCAGTTTATCATTTGGTTGTTCTGTTTTCATGGTTTTCTCCTATGTGCAGATCTTCAGGGCTGTGCTGAGGATCCCCTCTGATCAGGGACGGCACAAAGCCTTTTCCACGTGCCTCCCTCACCTGGCCGTGGTCTCCCTGTTTATCAGCACTGCCACATTTACCCACCTGAAGCCCCCCTCCATCTCCTCCCCATCCCTGGATCTGGTGGTGTCAGTTCTGTACTCGGTGGTGCCTCCAGCCCTGAACCCCTTCATCTACAGCCTGAGGAACCAGGATCTCAGGGATGCCATAAGGAAAATGATGACTGGATGCTTTTCAAGAGCAAGAAATTGACTGCTTTCCAGTGTGTAACATTGACAATGGGACTCCCTAATGGCCCAGCCTTCCTGCTCAGTTTTTTCCTGGAGGTCATCAGGTTCTTGCAATAATTTCCTTCTCAATGAAATATTATTATGTATCTGCCTCATAATTTAGCATCTACCCATTGAATTTGAGTCAGAGATGTATAAATTATGAATTGTCTTCTCTGCGTATTTAAACAAAATAAAGGACCCTACAGTGCCTTCTTTGTCCAAGACCCTTCTTCTTAGCTGTTCATAAAGCACAGCACACTGCAGGACAGGGGGGATTTGCAAAGGGCAAGGGGACAAGAATCCCAGCACAGCAGCACTGCCAGGGAGCAGCAGAGCTTGGGCTTTGCAGAGCTGCTCTTTCCACTTCCACACTGTCCTTCTGAGCCCCTTTCTGGCTGGAAGGCCTGAGTGCTCTCTGGGCACAGTCCTGGGGGTGAGAGGCCTTTGAGCACAGGCAGGGACAGGCACTGGGAACTTGTGAAGCAGAGCTGACCTCCCTGACAGCATCTACAGGATGCTGTGGGATCTTCCGAGGGCACTGCATGGACTGGGTCACTTCTTCTGTGTCCTTGCTGCAGGGCTGGAACTCTCCTGCAGTGACACCAGGACACTCCTGCTTTTTGCATTCCCAGTCTGATTTGGAAATCCAGTCTTCCCCTGCTGTTCCCAGGGACATGCTGGGAGTGCTTCAGAACTGCCATCCTGGGGCAGCTCCTGCCCAGCGTGGGCAGGCACAAGGTCTCTCCCCCTGCTCCTCTCCCCTCAGCAGTGCCACTGTTTGCTGCAGCCTCCTCCTCCTTGCCCAACACAGCCCTCCTGGCAGAGTTGGACGCAGCCCTTGTTCTACCCCCTGCTCATGGCCCTGACCAAGCCCCTCAGCTACAGCCTGATGGCCAGAAACCTTCAGGGCAGGGAGAGACCATTGGAGTGGTGGGTCTGTAGGGAGAAATCACTGCTGCCTCCCTTCTGAATCACCCTCAGGACCTGGACAAGCCTGTATTTGGTTTTGTTTCCATGAGGCCCTGCAGTGTCAAAGTGTCCCCTTGATTGCAGGAGGCTGCTCAGTGTCCCCGGGTTCCTTTGGCTCCAGAATGCCCTGGAGTGTCACAGTGGTCCCTTGAGTCCATGAGGTGTCCTTGGTGTCACAATGACCCCTTGATTCTGTGGGGTTCCCCAGTGTCCCAAGGTCCATTTGGCTCCAAAAAGGCGCTTTAGTGTCACAGTAGCCCCTTCCTTTCATGAGGTTCCACTGTGTCCCCGGGTTTCTTTGTTTCCAGGAGGCACCACAGTGACACAAGGGCTCCCTGGTTCCCTGCAGTGCCACAATTGCCCCTTGATTCCATGAGGTTGCACAGGGTCACCACAAAGCTGAGCCCACCCAGATGAAAGTTTGGGGGAGATAAGGAGGAACTGGGACAAAAAGGAACTGGATATTTGGAGAAGGAAAGAGGGTCTTGGCCACCAGAGAGAAAAGATTTTGATAAGGTAAAAACAGTTTCAGGTAATGCTGAGGGTGCTAAAACACTGACTGTGCAAACATTCCTTATGGACCTTTACCCTCTTTGTAACCTAAAGCCCCACTGCTCCCCAAAATTCCCATTGAAGGAAATCCACTGTTCTAATTCCCTGCAAGAAAATCCCAAATGCAGAACTCCAGACTCTTATTTGTACTCCAATGCCCACCCCAATTCCAATCCTGTAATACCAGTGTGAAAAGCCAAGCTTTAATCTTGATCCAGCCCAAAAAACTTATCCCCTAATCATGACCCAGACTCTACCAGCAGAACAACAAACCTGCCAAAGTTCTGCCCAATCCCCACCCTGAGCTCCAAAAAGCCCAAGCCCTGACCATGAAGCACCCCCACAGCCCTTGGGAGCAGGGCAAGGACCTGCAGGGCCCAGAGCAGCCCCAAGGGGTTGGCAGAGCAATGGGAGGTGACCTGGATCTGCTCAGCTCTGCTGGGGGTCCCTGCAGAAGGGCCTGGGCTCTGTCAGGGATGTCCTGGGGCACAGGGGCTCAGCATCCAAGCCAAGAAGGCCAAGTGCACATGGCAGCAGCCAGAGCTGGGGGACAGCAGAGCCATCAGGGAGGGCCCAGAAATGCTGCTGGGAGGGGGGTGGGAAAGCAGGAGGGGTGTGTGCAGCCTGCAAGGCCAGAGGAGCAGCAGGGCCAGGGGAGCACAGCCTGCAGCAGAGATGGCCAAGGGCTCTGGCAGGGCTGCAAGGCCCAAAGGCACCCAGGCCTTTGTGCCCTTGGCTCTGGCAGCTGCCTCTGCCCCTCAGGCCACCACAAGCAACTTTCCTTTGTCTGCCTGCACTCCTGGCCTGCAAGGATCTGCTCGAAGGAGTCCCTGGGGAGGTTTTGTCAGTGCCTGCCCTCAGTGGGGCCCAGCAATGCTTCAAGGGACTGGGAGTTTGGCTTCTGACTTCTTGAGCAGCTTCTTCAATCTTCTCTCAGTACTTCAGGATAATGGACTTTTCTACCTTGAGGGAGCACAGTGGAAAAGATGCAACACACTTTTGACCTCTCAGAAGGTCAAAAAACACATTTTTACTGGTAAACTTTAGAAAAGAAGGCAAAAGTTGAAAGGGTAACATTCCACCAGAACAGAGCATTCCCCAAAGCATTGACTGAGCACAGGCTAACCCAGACAAGTCAGCAAAAACCCAACCCATCCAGTTTTAAGTTTCCTAAAATATTATGAGAGATTGAGAGAATAAGAAGAAGTAAGGAAAGAGAGAGAAGTGCAGCTCCCACCCGCAGTCTGGTGCCAGTGCAGCTTCCCTGTGCCCAGATGGAGGGTCCGACCACGCGATGGCCGCACGGGGCTCCTTTGATTTACTCTGCCCCCTGTGCCCACCCCCCAGGGGTGTACCAGGTTTGCAAGGATACATGTCCGGAATAAGGACAAGTACAACAGTCATTCAAACATTAAAAAATATCTTTTATTGCAGTGAGAGTTAAAAAAAGAAACTATCAGCAAAGAGAAACAAAAGTTAAAAAGAATACAAAAAACCCTACTTTATCTATCGACATTCATACAATACTATGAAGAGCCTCTGTTAAAGTATTTGTTAGTACAAGGGGAATTAAAGCGATACAATATTAGCTAGTAAAAAGGGAATTAAAGGAATACAAGAAAAAGGATATTAAGTGTTTTTTCCCCATTGCTTCCTATCAATAAACTGTGCTCACCTGCACAGACAGGCCAGGGCTACCAGGATCTGCAGGGGCTGGTCAGCACTCATGCTTAACAGGCATCCTCATAGAGCAGCACAGTGTGGATGGAAGGATGAGCACCGCTCAACCCAGCAGTGCTGACACCCCATTCCATCAGCTCTACATTACACTACGTAGGGCCAGGACGGAGCACAAGGTGGTGCTTGAGTGGCAGCCAAACAGTGCCCGTTCATCACCTCATGGCAACAGTCTGGGCGTGCCCCACTGTAGGGCAAGGGGCCAACGATCCCTGCCCACATCATCTTCCTCTCTCCATCACCTTCCTCACCCCTATGTAGGACCTCTACCATTGTGTTTCAAGGGGATTTGTATCTATTTTGCAGAATGTAACCAAGCCAAGGAGGAACTCAGCTATGATAATAAGAGATATCCAGTTGACTTTGCTAAAAGTACAATGGGCCTTACAGTCAACTAGTGCAATAAAGTTACACTGTACAATACTCTGGCTGGTTTCACATACAAATACAATAACCTTCTCACCCCTCTATGCTCCACTGATCATCTAAATCAAAAGTACCCCCTTACAGAAGGGTATTATTTGTGGGTATAGGAGTATTGTTTGGTTGTTTTATTTGTTTTCTTTCATTGTTTCTGCCAATACACACATACCTTTTAATAAAGGGCTGTTATTTTTCCTTTTCCATAATTTTTTTCCCCTCAATCTAAGCCTCTTAATTTCAGATTTATAATTGCTTAGAGGGAAGAGTTTGGGTCTTTTCTCATAACTCATCCTCAGCAAAACATCTGTGTCTCATTTAAACTGGGACACCCAGTTATATATAGACCCTCAGATTAATAAAGTTTTTTCTCTACCCAGTTGCACTCAATCCTTAGGTAAATAAAGTTATTGTTTAATAAAGTTTTTGTTTTTACCCAGTTGCACTAAAACAATTAGGAAAATAAAGTTTAAGATGCTTACCAAGTCACCCCCAAGACCCTAAAAGAAAGTCTTAAGCAAATACTGGCTGCAATTTGCAGACCCATAAAGGTAATGCAGTTAATAAAGTTACTTTGTTAAATGAGAAATGTTATACTAAAAAATTATCAACTAAAAAGTTTCAGAATTGCACTGTTCTGCATCTTGTTGTAATAAAAAGGGGGAGATGAAGTGTTTGGGGTTTCAGAAGTGCCAGCAGAGTATTCTGGGAAACGAAGTCTGCGGGACCCCGGTGCACATGAGCAGTGAAGACCCTTGGCAGGATTGGTTGAGAGGGTTACCTGTTGGGACGTGTTACAATTCAAAACTGCTACTGCAGCCTTTGTTCTCTCTCAATAAAGCATTCTGTTATACACCATATTGGTGTCTCTTGGTCCATGCAGACTCTTTATTTATTATATTATTAATATTACAACAGTTCTTTCCACATCTCAGCTTTGGGAAAGGTTGGGGAAGGTTGGGAAAGGCGTTAACAGGGTGGTTTTGCCTGAGGTGTTAAACATGAGAGCGGGTCTATCTTCACAATTCCCAAGAGAAGAGACGGTAGAAAGCTGCCCTGCAGGTTGTATTTGAAGAAAAAGGAAAAGAGACCGAGGGGAAGGGGTTTCTTTCCTGGAGGGCAGGGCTGTCGTTCACTTGCAGGAGCTCCATGCTGGAATTGTCAGTCCGACTGCCAAATTTGAATGTGGACAAAGATTCCTGCCAGACAAAAGGTGCCAGGCCAGAAAGCTCTTGCAATCCATGCAGTGCCCATAGTGGCCCAACAACTGCACATGAGAGACATAAGGGCCTTCTTTCCTAGGGGAAGGGCAGTCATTCTCTTGCAGGAGCCTGCGCTGTAATTGCCAGTCCAACTCCAAACATTGAATACGGACAAAGATTCCTTCCAGACAAAAGGTGCCAGAACAGAACACTCTTGCTGCCCATGGAGTGTCAAGAGTGGCCCTCCAACTGCAGCATGAGAGACCAGGGGAAGGGCTTTCTTTCCTGAGTGGAAGTGCTGTTGTTTGCTTGTCAGAGCACTGCACTGAACTTGCCAGTGAGACTCCCAAAACGGAATATGGTCAAATATTCCTCCCAGAAAAAAAGGTGGCAGGACAGAAAGCTCTTGCTACCTATGGAGTGCCAGGGTGGCCCACCAACTGCACCTGAAACCCGAAGGTTTTAGCCTTTCTTTCCTGGGGGAAAGGCCGTGACATCACAAAGGGGCAATGGCAGATGGGGGGGCTGCACTTTGACATTCTGTGACGTTGGTTCTTTAGTTTCTAGGGGCTATTCCAGAATGGAGAAAATGGGCTGTGACATCACAAAGGGGCCCATGGCACATAGATTGGGCTGCACTCTGGGGTGTGAGGCATTGGTTTTTTGGTTGCCAGGGGCTGTTCTGGAATGGAGAGGACAGGCTGTGACATCACAAAGGGGCCCATGGCACACAGGTGGGGCTTCACTTTGGGGTTGTAGGGTGTTGGTTCTTTGGTTGCCAAGGGCTATTCCAGAATGGAGAGGATGGGCTGTGACATCACAAAGGGGCCTCAAGCACATGGGTTGGTGTAGTGGGTTGACCCTGGCTGGATTTCAAACACCCACTAGAAGCCACTACCTCCCCCTCCCTCTGCAATTCCACAGAGATGAGAAAGAAACCAACTGAGGATTCCTGAGTAGAGATAAGGGTTAGGAGAAAGTTGATTACTAATGGGCAAAAAAGACTCAAAGTAGGGATAGCACTTAAATTTATTCCTAACAGGATAAAAGCCAAAGAGTGAGAAATAAAAGAGTTTTAAAAACACCTTCCCCCCACCCCTCCTTCCTTCTCAGCTCTCCCTCCTCCTCCTCAGCAGTGCAATGGGGACAGGGAAAGGGATTGCCGTCAGGTGTTGTTTGAGTCCATCCCTCGGGCAGCAGCTCTTCCCATTCTGCTGTCCTGTGGGTTACTCTTTCCTGGGCTGCAGGGGGGTCTCTGCACCCCGATGCTCCTCCATGGTCTGCAGGGGGACACCTGCGTTACTTTGGTCTCCACCAGGGGCTACAGGGGGGCCACAGCTCTGAGTCTTTCCCCTGTTCCCATGGTGGTCCCATCCAAGGGAGACAGTCCTGGATGGACCTCTCCAACATGCGTCCATCCCTCGGGCAGCAGCTCCTCCCAATCTTCTGTCCCGTGGGTCCCTCCTCCATGGGGTCAGTCCTTCAGGGATGAGCTGAACCGGCGTGGGTCCCCCACAGGGGCCACGAGTCCTGCCTAGGAAAAACCTGCTCCAGCCTGGGTTTCCCTCTCCATGGGCTGAAGGTCCCTGCCAGGACCTGCTCCATCCTGGGCCTGCCCCGGGGTCACAGCCTCCTTCCTGCATCCCCCTGCTCCAGCGTGGGCGCCTCCAGGGGCTGCAGGGGGGTCTCTGCACCCCGATGCTCCCCCATGGGCTGCAGGGGCCTCAGCTCTGAGTCCTTCCCCTGCTCCTGTGGGGTCCCTCCTGCCCCTCCTTCTGCACTGACCTTGGTGTCTGTGTTATTATCCCACATTCTCACTCTGCTCTTCCCAGGATGGAATTTTTTCTGTGCAACTCTCCTCCCTTCTGAAATATGTTATCCCACAGGTGTTACTGTCACTCCTAAGTGGCTCAGCCTTGGCCAGTGGCAGGAACTCCATCCTGGAGCATCTGGCATTGGTTCCATGGCACAGGGGAAGCTTCTGGCAGATTCTAACAGAAGTCACCCCTGGAGCCCCCCCACTACCAAAACCCAGCCACAGAAACCCCCTGTCTCGTGCAGCTCTTTCTCCAAGCCAAGCAGGTGGGATTTGGGGCCAAGGAGCTGAAACCTGCAGGTCCAGCCTTTAGTGGAGGAAGCTCAGATTTGCCCAAGGCTGCTTTGAGTCCCAGGGTTGGATGAGGGAATGTTGGGGTGGGGATGGGGATAAAGTCTGATGGATTGTCAGACATAAAAGGTCTTGATTTTGGTATTTAGTCAGACTGAATTAAGAGAAGCTTGGGATCAATATCGACTGGGAATTGCTGGTACCAATGTAAAAACAGGAAAAAAGAAAGCAGGTCACAAAAAGACATCTTTATTTGTGGTTTTATTAATACAATATATTCACTTTGAATACCACTCTTCACTCTAGAACTTCATCTCCCTCTCCCTTCAGGTGTTTCCAGCTCTCCTGTATGAATGGCCATGTCTCAGGACATCCCTTCAGTAGACTTGCTGGATGTGTGTCTTTCCCGTTGCTCCCTGGTTTCCTCCTCCAGTTGCTCTGGTCATTCCATGCCTCTCAATTGACTGGTTTCATGCTTTGAGCATCAGGAAGCTGCCAATCTTTCAGAAGTTTAAACAGCACATTAGTCAATACTTTACTTGTGTTTATATCTATCATAGAACAACTTTTTCTTATGTCTGTGTCTAAACCTCTTCCTATATGGAAATCCCTTGTGAATAGGTGACACTTCAGATGCTGCTGGGACATGGCACAGAGCTCAGGGAAGGGTATTGATGTTTATTAGGATGTATCATCCTTACATTTTTTTTATATTGGCCATGAATAGAAACTTTCTGTGGCTCTAAGTCTCACCAGTTCCAGCAAAGAACACAAACCTGATGTGTTTGGTTCTCACTCCAGTGGCTCTTGGAGCTCCCTCTGTACCCAGAGCCCAGAGCTCCCTTGTCCCACCAAGTCCTGGGAAATGGAGGGATTCAGGACACAGGACAGGCTGTGGGGACCAGTTGCAGGCCATGGCCAGGGATTTGGGGTGGTTGTGAGCCCAGGGCAGGACCCAGCACTTGGCCTTGTTGACCCTCCTCCAAGTGTCCTGGGCCCATCGATGCAGTCTGTCCAGATCCCTCTGCAGAGCCTTCCTGCCCTCCAGCTCATCAACACTCCCACCCAGCTTGGTGTCACCTGTGAACTGACTGAGGCTGCCCTGATCCCCTTGTGCAGATCATTGACAAAGATATTGAACTGCCCTGAGCCCAGTGCTGAGCCCTCCATTCCCCACCACTTCTTGGGCCTGCCCGTCCACACAGATGTTTACCCAGTGAACAGATGCTGCAGGATGTGTTTGATCAAGGTCCTGTAAGCCCAGAATATTGGGATGAGTGCAGATTTAGCTCTGGACAGCACAGAAATTCATTCACTTTCTCCCTTTTCCTCCCTCTGTGGAGCGAGGGAGCTTGTAACTTCAGTGTGTGACTCGCTGTGTGCAAAGGGCAAATATGGACAGAATCCGGGACAGGGAGTGTTTGGGGGATCTTGGGATCTGGGCTTGACACAGAAGGTGTTTGCCATTGGTCTCAGACTACCTACTGTGCAAAGTGGACTTCAGTAGAGCTTAATATGGACTTAATATACAGCAGAGGATTAAGGGATTTTTTATTCAGCTGTGCCTTCTTCTGGTTTTGTATCCTGGCAATAAGTGAACATCCCTCTGTGTCTCGTGCAGCTCTTTCTCCAAGCCAAGCAGGTGGGAGTTGGTGCCAAGGAGCTGAAACCTGCAGGTCCAGCCTTTAGTGGAGGAAGCTCAGATTTGCCCAAGGCTGCTTTGGGTCCCAAAGGTTGGATGAGGGAATGGTGGGGTGGGGATAGGGATAAAGTCTGATGGATTGTCAGACATAAAGAGTCCTGATTTTCTTATCTATTCAGACTGAATTAAGAGGTGCTTGGGATCAATATCGACTGGGGATTGCTGATATCAATGTAAACCCAGGAAAAAAGTAAACAGGACATCTTTATTTGTGGTTTTATTAATACAATATATTCACTTTGAATGCACTTCTGAGAACTGAATAATTAACCACAAATGAATTGAAGACTTAGAAGTAAATTATTCCCAGGGGCTTGTCTGGTTACGATGTCATCACTGAGCAGAGAGTGTGGAGGAATGAGCAGACAAAGTAAACCATCCCTGAGGTAGGATGTTTGACAAAGAAGTTGTTGCAGGAATTTTTATTTTGTTTAAATGCACATAGAGAATGATTCCTCATTTACACAATTGTGGGTAAAAACAAAAAGAGAGAGTATTAATTAGGTATGGGATGAAGAATAAAATTTCTGTGTTAACAACATTAAAAGAGGAAAAAATACAGGAAAACCCACCACAGACACTCAAAAAAACCTTTAGAAAGCCAACTGGGCCAGTGAAGGGTTACACAGTGCATGTTCTGCAGAAGAAAAGAAACAGGTTATTGTTCCTGAAAAGCATCCAGTCATCATTTTCCTTATGGCATCCCTGAGCTCCTGGTTCCTCAGGCTGTAGATGAGGGGGTTCAGGGCTGGAGGCATCAACGAGTACAGAACTGACAGGCCCAGATCCAGGGATGGGGAGGCGATGGAGGGGGGCTTCAGATAGGTCAATGCTGCAGTGCTAAAAAACAGAGAGACCACAGCCAGGTGAGGGAGGCACATGGAAAAGGCTTTGTGCCATCCCTGCTGAGAAGGGATCCTCAGCACAGCCCTGAAGATCTCAACGTAGGAGAAAACAATGAAAATGAAACAACCAAACCCTAAACAGGCACTAACCCCAAAAAGTCTCAGTTCTCTGATGCTGGAGTGTGAGCAGGAGAGCTTGAGGATGTGTGGGATTTCACAGAAGAACTGGCCCAGGGCATTGCCCTGGCACAGGGGCAGACAAAATGTATTGGCTGTGTGCAGCAGAGCATTGAGAAACCCAGAGGCCCAGGCAGCTGCTGCCATGTGGGCACAAGCTCTGCTGCCCAGGAGGGTCCCGTAATGCAGGGGTTTGCAGATGGCAACGTAGCGGTCATAACACATGATGGTCAGGAGAGAAAACTCTGCTGACATGAAAAACGTAAAGAAAAGAGCTGTGCAGCACATCCTGTGTAGGAGATGGTTGTGGTGCCCCAGAGGGAGTTGTGCATGGCTTTGGGCACAGTGGTGCAGATGCAGCCCAGGTCTGTGAGGGAGAGGTGCAGCAGGAAGAAGTCCCTGGGGGTGTGCAGGTGCTGGTTGCAGGCTACGGCGCTGAGGATG
>NW_026088159.1:0-18274 GCF_022539395.1 Myiozetetes cayanensis | reverse complement strand
CCCCAATTTTCAATAAGGGCAAGAGGGTGCTACCTGGTACTACAGGTCTGTCAGTCTCATGTCAGTGCCTGGCAAAATTATGGAGAAGATTATTCTGGCAGTTATTGAAAAACACTTGAAGGACAATGCAGTCACTGGTCACACCCCGTATGAGGGGAAAGTCCTGCTTGTCAAACCTTATTTCCTTTTATGACAAGGTAACCCACCTATTTGATCAATGGAAACCAGTTGATATCATCTTTTTGGATTTCAGTAAAGCTTTTGATACTGTCTCTCACAGGATCCTTCTGGACAAAATGTCCAGCACACAGCTGGATAAACATGTCATGCGATGGGTGAGCAACCGGCTGATGGGTTGGGAGCAAAAGGTTATAGTGAATGGGGTAACATCAGACCAGTGACTGGTGACTAGTGGGGTTCCGCAGGGTTACATCTTAGGCCTAATTCTCTTCAATATCTTCATAAACTACTTTGACACAGGACTTGAAGGTATACAGAGAGATCTTGACAAATTAGAGGGCTGGGCAATCACCAACTGTCTGAAGTTTAAGAAGGGCAAGTGCCAGATTCTGCACCTGGGACAGGGCAATCCTGGATGTATGGACAGACTGGGGAATGTGATAGTGGAGACCAGCCCTGCAGAGAGAGATCTTGGAGTCCCAGTCAATGGCAAGTTGAAGTGAGTCAGAAATGTACCCTGGCAGCCAAAAGGGCCAACCATGTCTTGGGGTGCATCAAGCACAGTGTCACTAGTGGTTTGAGGGAGGTGATTGTCCTGCTCTACTCTGCACTGGTGCAACCTCACTGTGTGCAGTTTTGGGCACCACAATATAAGAAGGATATAAAACTATTAGAACATGTAGGGTGAAGGGTCTGGAAGGAAAGCCATACAAGGAGCAGCTGAGGTCACTCAGTTTTTTTAGCCTGGAGAAGAGACTGAGGGGAGACCTCATAACGATCTACAGCTTCCTCACGAGGGGAAGCGGAAGGGTAGGCACTGATCTCTCTGGTGACCAGTGACAGGACCTGAGGGAATGGCATGAAGTTGTGTCAGGGGAGGTTTAGGTTGGATATTAGAAAAAGAGAGGGTGGTTGAGCACTGGAACAGGCTCCCCAGGGAAGTGGTCACAGCACCAAGTGTTTGGACAACACTCTCAGGCACATGGTGTGATTCTTGGAGTTGTCCTGTGCAGGGACAGGAATTGGACTTCAGTGATCCCCGTGGGTCCCTTTAAACTCAAGGTATTCTATGGTTCTAGGAGAACCAGGTCCAGCATAGCACCTCTCTTTGTTGGCTCCTCTATCCTTAGGAGAAGGAAGTTATCATCAACGTATTCCAGGAACCTCCTGGATTGCCTATGCCCCTTTGTGTTGTCCCTTCAACAAATATCAGGGTGGTTGAAGTCCCCCATGAGGACCAGGACTTGTGAATGTGAGGCTGGTCCCATCTATCTATAGAGGGCTTCATCTACTTGGTCTTCCTGGTCAGGCAGCCTGTAGCAAACCACCACTATGTCACCTGTCCCCATCCTCCCTTTAATTCTGACCCATAAGCTCTCAGCTCCTCATCCATCCCCAGGTGGAGCTCCATGCACTCCAACTGGTCACTGACATAGAGGGTGATACTCACTCCTCATCTTCCCTGCCTGTCCTTCCTAAAGAACCTGTAGTGGTTTGATCTTGGCTGAATGCCAGGTGTCCACCTAAACTGCATTAACCTCCTCTTTTTTTTTCCCAGAGGGAAAGGGAAGAGGAAAAAAAACGTGAAACCGAGATTTACTAAGAAAAGGCGGTTTATATTTACACAGAGAAGAAAAAGAGAACTAAAAGCACTACACATACACAGAAAAAAAAAACTAACAGTAAATTCTACTTCCCCACAAGAAGTGAAGCATTCTCTCCTCCAAGGAGCAGCTGTCTAGCCGGGCAGCTAACACAGAAGAGAGAGAGCTGCTTCTTCCTCACCCTTTTTATATCTGAGTTGATGGAACATGGTATGGAATATCTCCTTGGTCAATATAAATCAGGTGACCTATCCTAGGTTCCCTCCCAGGAAAAGGAAATGTTATTTAGCTAAACAAACCCACTACACATTCCAACAATCCAGTTATGGGAGCCATCCCACCATGTCTCCCTGATGCCAATAAGATCATTGTCCTGCAGGCGTGAACATGTCTTTAACTCGTCCTGTTTATTCCCAATGCTACATGCATTTGTCTAGAGGCATTTAAGTTGGGTCCCTGATGAAGCCAAATTACTGTCTAGAATTCCTTTGTGATGCCCTTCAGGTGCTCTCCTGCTGACCTGTAATCCCTCTACAGGATCTGGGCATCTCTTGCTGGCTCTGGCATCAAACTGGAAAGAGTGGGATGGACTGAGGTTCCCCTCCTCCAGCAACTTTTGTTTAAAGCCTTCTTCACCAGCTTGGCAAACCTATGACCAAAGATTCTCTTCCCCTTCTCTGACAGATGGACCCCATCATCCTGCAGTAGACCAGGTTTCTCAAAGCAAGTCCCATGGTTTAAATAGCTGTACCCCTGGCTGTGGCACCAGTACTGTAACCATTTGTTGATTCTCCAGATTCATCTTGCCCTTTTAAACCCCTTCCCTTTGACTGAGAGGATTGATGGAAAAACTACCTGCACTAGAGTCCTTTACTGCTGCTCCCAGGGCTCAGGAATCCTTCTTGATACTGCTCAAACTGCTCCTGGTTGCATCACTGGTGCCCACATGAAAGAACGTCAGTGGGTAATAGTCAGTGGACTTTATGAGGCCAGGTAGTCTCTCAGTGACACCCCTGGTACAAGCCCCCAGTTAGCAGCACACCTCTCTAGAGAGCACATCAGGTCAGCAAATGGGTGCCTCCTTACCTCTCAGAAGAGAGTCTCCTACTACAATCACCCATTGCCTTTTCTTAGTTGGGTTGGTTGTTATATGGGGAACAGACCAGTCTGCCTTGTTCAGCTCATGTCTCTCCTGATGTGACAGGTCTTTCTTCTTCAGTCTGCAGAGCAGTGAAGTAGTTCTGCAAAGGCATCTCAGGCTTCAGGCCAAGTCTTTTCCTTCTGCAGGTCCTTGACATGTCAAGTTTCCATTCTTCTGCATTGTCGGCCCCCCTCCCTTCTGTGTGTGCCAGTGAGGAAGGTTTTGGTTGTTTGGCCACAGGCTATGAGTCCACTGGAGACTGCACTTGGAACCAGACATCTAACTCCTTCTCACCCTCCCTGATGTTGCACAGCCTTCTCACCACCTCCTGCAGCTCAACCACCTGCTACAGGAGGTCCTCCACCTTGGCACACCTTTTGCAGATGTCTGCTACATATCCCTGCCCCAGGAGAAAGGTCTAGACACTTCCTGCACTCTGAGGTCTGCACTGCAACCTCTCCCTTCAGCAGGTCTATTTAGATGGAGGCATTGGCCACCACTGGGGTAGATGGTGCAGACCCCACAGCCAGAGCTGCAGCCTTTGCTTTCAGAGTGCCCACCATTCTGCTTTGTGGGTCAGGTAGAATGAGTGTCCTTGACCTGCGCAGATGGTCACAGAATGGCTTCTGGTTACTGGGTTATGTGGACTTCAAGTCTCTCCATTCAGCCAGTGGAATGCCCCACCTTCGAAGAAGGGCCCTTCCCGCACTCTCTCCAGCGAAAACTGCCACATCATGCTGCATAGTGCTCCCTAAGGTTGCCTTTTGTGAGAGTGGGGGGTGACCTCCATTACTCCTAGCTCTGCTCACATGTCTTCAGCCACTCCTGGCTGGTCTCTGCGCTCTCCTGAGATTTCCCTGGCTCAGTTGCCCACCCCCACCACACCCCCCCTCCGTTTGTCACACATGCACCTGAACCAGAGCTGATTGCCTCAGTGAGTGACTGGAATATCCCTTTTGTCGATTTGCTTCAGCTGTCCTGGCTGTATCCCTTCCCAATCTCTCACCTACCTCCAGCTTATTCCCTGGGGCATCAGAGTGAGAAAGAGAGAAGGCTTTGATGCTGTGCAGGCACTGTTCAACAATAGTTAAAACATTGGTGCCTTATCAAAACTGTTATGGTCACCAATCTATAACAAAGCACCATACCAGCTGCTATGAAGAAAGTTAACTCCATCCCAGGCAGACCCAGTATATTGGAAAAAGCTCTTTTTATTTTTAAGCATTTCATTGAATATTTTCTATATGCCCACTGCAGGAATATAAAAATAATAAAATATTGAAAAGTAAGGTTGTGTAACAAAGGACTTTTAGTCTATTTTCATGACTACAGTGATATATTTATTAAGTTTTAAATTAGTGAGAAGGAAAAGTGGTAGTGACCAAGTGTTGCTGGTTCCGGGCAAGGTTATGGAAGAGATCATCCTGAGTGTCATTACATGGCACATGCAGGACAACCAGGGGATCAAGCCTGGCCAACATGGATTTATGAAAGGCAGGTCCTGCTTGACCAATCTGATCTCCTTCCATGACCAGGTGACCCACTTAGTAGATGAGGGAAAAGCTGTGAATGTTGTCTATCTAGACTTCAGTAAAGCCTTTAACACTGTCTCCCACAGCATCCTCCTAGAAAAACTGGCTGCTTGCTGTTTAGATGAGTTTACTCTTTGATGGGTAAAAAAACTGGTTTGATGGCCAAGCCCAGAGAGTTGTGGTGAGTGCAGCTAAATCCAGTTGGTGGCCAGTTGCTAGTGGTGTTCCCCGGGGCTCAGTATTGGGGCCAGTCCTGTTTAACATCTTTATTGATGATCTGGATGTGGGAATTAGGTGCACCCTCAGTAAATTTGCAGATGGCACTAAGTTGGGTGGATGTGTGATCTGCTCGAGGGTCGGAAGGCTCTACAGAGAGATCTTGACAGACTGGATTGATGGGCTTAGGACAACTGCATGAGGTTCAAAAAGGCGAAATACCAGGTCCTGCACTTGGGTTGCAACAACCCCATGCAGTGCTACAGGCTAGGGGAAGAGTGGCCTGAGAGCTGCTCAGCAGAAAGGGACTTGGGGGTGCTGGTTGACAGCCAACTGGATATGAGCCAGCAGTGTGCCCATGTGGCCAAGAAGGCCAATGGCATCTTGGTCTGTATCAAGAACAGTGTGGTCAGTGGGACTAGGGAAGTGATCATCCCCCTGTACTTAGCATTGATGAGGCCCCACCTCAAGTACTGCATTCAGTTCTGTGTCCCAAAAGGACATTGAGGTGCTGGAGCGTGTCCAGCAAAGGGCAACAAGGCTTGTGAAAGCTCTAGAGAACATGTCTTATGAGGAACAGCTGAGGGAGCTGGGTATGTTTAATCTCGAGAAGAGGAGGCTAAGGTGGGACCTCATCACTCTCTACAACTACCTGAAAGGAGGTTGTAGTGAGATGGGGGCTGGTCTCTTCTACCATGCCTGCAGTGAGAGGACTGGAGAAAATGGCCTTAAGATGAGACAGGGGAGATTCAGATTAGATATTAGAAACATTTTTTTCACTGTTCAGGTGGTCAGGCATTGGAATAGGTGTCCCAGGGAGGTGGTGGCGTCACCATCCCTGGAGGTGTTCAAGAGGCATCTGGATCTGGCACTGGTATGGTTTAGTCTGATCTGGATATGGTTTAGTAGTTTAGGGGTTACAGTGGTAGCACTGGGTGGACGGTTGGACCTGATGATCTTAAAGATCTCTTCCAATCTTGATGATTCTATGATTCTATTAAAAAACAAAAATTGCAGGATGTATGCTAAATTGCTTTTGTTGTACTAGATTCTGGTTGTGATTTGTTAGTAACAAAGATTTATTTTTTTTATGATTTTATGCATAATTGTCATAGTTCTGATTTTAGCAAAGAATTTTTTCTTCCCCTTCCCCCTGCCGTGTGTGTGTGTGCTCTGTATATTGCCCATTAGGTGAACAAAAGAATCGGCCTGGCCCAGTAATAGCCGAGAGATTAGTCTCCTTGACAACGAAGGGGGAAGAGTTGAGGGGGAGCTGGGGTGTGGGGCTGGAAGGAGGTGGGGAAGGGAGGTGTGGCTGGTGTGTGTGTGCCAGTGAGGCCAGGACCTGCTGTAAGCTGCAGAGCTGCCTAGTTTGCTTCTTTTCTTCCTGTCGGAGTGGAGTTTGTTGCTGTTCTCTTCTCAGCTGTTGCTGACTGCAGGCCCTGCTTAACACTAATCCTAATCAGCTGAAGTTCGTGAGTTTTCTTCTATTGGGAGAACTTTCTGTTTTATTGCTGTTTTTTTTCTTTTCCTTCCCCCTTCCCCCCCCCAGTCCCTCTCTCTCTCTCCTTCCCCAGTGTGGGAAGGGAAGGGGAACTGAGTTTTTTTTGGTTTTTGGTTTGTACCTGGAGAGTACTGTTTTGTTTTGTTTTTTTCCCCATCCCAAGGGGCGGTGACTAGGGATTCCATAGTGCTGTCTGGTGATGGGCACTGGACATTACAAGTTCTGCTTCCTCCAGTGATCCAACAGCGCCACCTGGTGACTACAATAGGACACTACAAGTTTTTACACCTTCAGTGACCCAACAGCGCCACCTGGTGAATGATACAGGACATTACAAATTTTACATCTCCAGTGACCCGACGGTGCCCCCTGCTGACTGTGATTGGAACTGCATCAAAGGGTGCAAAAAAAATTGAACTGTTTGATTTTCTTCTTGCCGGTTTATCGGTTTTGTTCTTAAAGGGGATTATTGGTGGGTATAGGAGTATTGCTTAGTTATTTTACTTGGTTTTTTTTCCGTGTTCCTGTTAATACACACATACCTTTAATAAAGGGCTGTTATTTTCCCTTTTCCATAATTTGTTTTCCTTCAATTGAAGCCTCTTAATTTGGGATTTATAATTGCTTGGAAAGAGAAGTTTGGGTCTTTTCCTCCTAATCCATCCTCAGTAAAAGACCCTTGTCTCATTTAAACTGGGACAATAATATATGAATTTTTCTATGCGATACTGGTTTTGACACTGCTTCCATGATTCTGGGTTTGAATGTATAATTTAAGAGACTGTAATGAACCCTACATCCTTTAAACTGTTAAGTGGATATATCTTGGGAAGGGAATAGGACTCTAAGAGGTTGTGTAAGGATTCTGTATAGCCTCTAGAAGCTGATACTGGTGAAATGAGTAAGAAGTTTTCTGTTTAATAAATGTATAAGAGCAGAACTTGAGCAGAACAGAATGAGGATGAGGAAAAGATGTCATTTTAAAGGATAAATTAGTGCTTCTGGAACTTAATGACACCAGTGTTGTTTGCTAGGAGACTTTACTCCTTAATCAGTTTCCAGTAATACAAATGAGATGTGATTGTTTAATAATGACACTTCATATTATTGTTTTTCTGAAAAACAGTCAGATGTTCACTACTACATATCTTAGTAGTATGCCCACTATGCTCATGGTGCACATAATGGCGACTACAACTGAGGCTTTCCAAAGGAATTCAACAAACAATTGGATGGATGGGTCACCAACAAATTTATTCTCTTAAAACTCTCCTGCTTTCGTGAATACCACTATAACATGGAATGATCCACAATGCTTCTTTGTACCCTTCTTTTTTTCCAAAATAAAGTCACAGAACAAAACCAATGTTTTTGGTGGGGTGGGAGGGGAAAAGAGGCCAATTAGTGTTTCAACATCTCTTTAGATTTCCTACTGTGGTGGTTATGAATTTCTCATGGATTCCCCCTCCAGCAAATTGATGCTCAGCTTATCCATTTTGGTTTTTGTGCAAAACAACTAAGGGCAGATGAAATGCCCAGATTTTCAAACCCTTTTTTCTATTAGTAGAAACTAGTCAGGGTTCTGAGAAAATGTTTTCAGAGCAGTAATTTCTGAATATAAAAATTTTTCTGAGATATATGGTTCAATACATCTTTCTGAATATTTACAATATTCCCACATTCAGCATTTACTATCAGCTTAATCTTTCATGAATAAAATCATTGTGAGGAAAATTTGATATTTTGGCTCCCTTCCAGAATTGACAAATTAATTATTCATATTTTTACTGTAAAGTAGAACTCAAATCTGTCATTATTCATAACAATTTACTTTAACTATTGCAAAACAAATCATTCAGAGTATCTAGAAGTAATCTAATTATTCCTTGTGTGAATTTATTTTAAAAAGAACACTTTAAGTAATAACTGTGAAGAAAATAATTCAAAGCTTAGTGATATTTAATAATTTGATAAATCGCAAGGAGTGCATTGCTACCCTTCCCTGGAACGAATCAGGGCAACCTTACATTATCTTAACAGTAGCTAACTCTGACCAACTAGGTCATTCTTGGAAATAATCAAATACACAAAAACTTAATTTCCTGCAGCAGTCGTTTTCCCAGGGATCTACTATGGGGAGAGCTCAAGATGCCTGGTGCACTGAATTCATGGAATGTGTGTCTTTTTTTGAAGCATCTCTTACGAAAGTTAATTAAAACCTCCAGTACAGTGCTGCTTTATACTTTAAAACTACCATTAAGCAATAGCAGAAGAGTTGTGTTGTAGTTGACAAACCCTTACAAGCAACTTTATTACAGTTTCAGATTTTTTTTGGTAATTGACTGGATGTATTTCATGTAGTGCAGGCTTATTAACTTGATCAGAAGTTTCAGTCTAGATGCAGGAATTTCAGGTGGAGAGTTTTTTGATTTGTCAGTGTGGTATTTTTTTATTTTATCTACAAAGAGTGCCATTTATCCTCCTACCGTTTTGAAACTGATAATTAATAGTCCACTATCACTTGAAACTGATAATTAATAGTCCACTATCACTTGCAAGATTCATGTTTATATATCCTTTGTAAACACTGCAGAGTAATTATCAAGAAATATGTTATAGAATCAGATAAAATTAGTCTTACATTTCATACACATTTTATCATATTATTTGTCTTTAATCAGAATTCAAAAACTGAAAATTTTGAATTGTTGGTAATTCAACATGTGAAAACCAAACAAATTTATATGAAAATTATAATAATCATGCTGTCCTTTTGTAGAACTTATTTAAAGCTATGCAAGTTATCAGAAAGGGAGAATGGAGCACTCCTTTATATTTCCTTCCCTCTTTTATGTCATTATTGTGCTTTTTTCTTTTGCACTTCTTTCTATCCCACATTCCATTTCTTTTCCTAATACTTCCTTTCCCTTTTCCTCAGCGGGATTATGGTATCACTGTCTTGCATTCCTGTTGTTTTTCCCCATCTATAGTTACCTTAACGACTTGGACCGCATAGCAGATTCAGCCTATCTGCCAACTCAGCAAGATGTGCTTAGAGTTCGAGTCCCAACAACAGGGATCATTGAATATCCATTTGACTTACAAAGCGTCATTTTCAGGTAGAAAAAAAGTTTAATGCCCATTCACTTTGTTTCTTTTGTTTCCTTTTACATTCCTAATACCATGTATAGGATATTGGTTAAAAGTAAAAATTATTCAATGTTTTTAAAATTTGAACTTGTTGTTCATTTTATTTTCATGTTTTTGTCCATATATGATTAGCAGCTGTTGTTAAAGATGTCAGGAGGATGAGAGACAAACAGATTTGTCTTTTTCTGAAGGTAGTTATTATTGGTAGAAAAACTGGAAGTCATTTTTCAATAAAATTATTATATCCAATTTATTATGAATAATAAATTATAAAATGTAAAGGTACCACTTCTATATTTGATTTTTAGACAGAAGTGACATTTTATAAATTTAATACCATTCCTACAAATAATTTTCCCCACAACTCATTTTGAGGTCAAATACAATTGCTTAAAGAATAACTATGCAGTTACAATTACAAGTTAGACACCCGAATGTTTAGTTACATTGAGATCCATAATAAATTGTGAGTACAGTCTGCCAGCAAATTTGAGGTTTTACTTTGACTATTAACAGCTTCAGTAAATACAGACTGTATTCTATTTATACTCTTGAAATTAGGCAGCCATGGCAAGTTTGGAATTTTGTTTGGTAATTTCTTGGGAGAAAGGCAGGCCACCAACTTCATTCTGTGGACGTGTTTCTGCTGAATATACAAGGCATACATTCTAGAATCATGGCTCAGAATCATAAGAGTTTTGAATATCAGAAATCTGAGGGCTTTGAGATTCAAATTCAGAAAGCACATCAAAATAAAAAGCAAATATGATAATCTGTTTATTTACAACGCGTTCCATTAGTCTCCAATATGAAGGGTAAAATTTTTTAAGAAAAACAAACCAAATTGTGTTTTCAACTAAATTCGTGAAATCAATGCTTCATATGTGTTTGTATGTTTATCTGAAAAGGTATTTGTGGAGTTGATGTGATCATTGTTAATTTTGCAGAATGGTGGATGTAGGAGGGCAACGATCAGAAAGAAGAAAATGGATACATTGCTTTGAAAATGTTACATCTATCATGTTCCTAGTAGCTCTTAGTGAATATGATCAAGTGCTTGTGGAGTCAGACAATGAGGTAAGCAAACATCAGCATAAATCACCAGTTTTTATCAAAAAATACTTTCACTAAAACTAATTTTAAATATTATTTACAAATTAATTAAAGCACAACTTTGTAGAGGGCTTCAGGGTGTGTGTTTTTACGTCTTTATTTGGATATTAAATTTTTTGGATCAGTAAAATATAGTGATAGATTGAATACTTCATGCTAAACAGCAAAACGCAAAGTCGTTAGTCCTTTTAAGACATTTTCAAAGTAGGTTGGCTTGTCCAGTCCTGGTTGTTTTCAAAATGTCTACCAGTAGTTGTATTCAACTGCATGTAATGAAATGAGAATTTCTACAGAGATTAAGAGGCTAATCCTCAAATAATATGACACAAACTGATCTCTTCCATGTAGGGTCAGTGGAACCCATCTATTTTGTGTTAAAAGTGGGATAGGTGACTATAGAGAAATGTTCTTATTGTAGCTATTTGCATGGTTAGTGTTGTGTAGCAGAGCCATAAAAATACAGTGGGAATTAAGCCAAAATTCACAGGTTCTTTGCTAGAACAGACCTAAAATAGTAAACTTCATTCCATTGACTTAAAGTATAGGATTTATATTGGCTAATATTTCCTACTTGTGTTGCTATTTCAAAGAATAGCAGAAGTAAGAAGGGTGGTGATGTATGAACTAATCAGACAAAGTGCAGTAGTACCCAGTGTTTTGTATACAGTTTTACAAAGTAGGGAGGGAATTTATTATTTGGACTTTTTTCTTTCATAAAGACTATTCCCATTATTCATCAAACTTACATGAGTTATTCCCCAGCACTGTTCTATGAAAGTTTTTAGCATTCATTTACAAAAGTTAAATGAAAAAAAAGAAAACACTTTGATGTTCTTCATGACGGAGTATATACGTTGATTTCATTGTTTAAGAGAAGGGTTGAAATCGCAAGTTAAACAGATGTCCCTGGGCAGTCATGATTGTATTCACAACTTTCTTCAATATTAATTTTTTCAAGAAAGACTAGGAGTTCTGAAAGCTTTTAAATTTATACTTTTCCCATAAAAGAAAGAAATCTCATTACAGTCTTTAGATCATCAGATATCTCCTTAAAAAGTACAACTGTTATAAAGAAGAAAATTTCAGTTGCATATATAGTGAATACATTTTGTCATTTATTTTTGTGTTCTTTTAACTTGGCAGGTATCAGAATGTTTTTATTTTGTTTTGTAAGGCATATATCTTTGATGTTCTGGTCCAGTAATGGGGTCTGACAACACATTATAAAACAAAGCTTTATTGAGGAAGTAAGAAAAATTACCAATTCCCCCTATAGTAACTCACCCAATCACCAATAGCAAGCACAGGATCATAAGTAATGCCATGGTTCTGGTGGACTGCTAGGGACATTTGGTGTCTGGGTCATCTGGCAGAAACAACCAATCATGCAAATGTCTTTTAAATGTGGAGAAGAGTCAGGGCAGAGTATTGGCAGTCTGTCTAATATTGGTCAAGGGACAGGGTGTCAGAAGGCAAGGTGTCGCTTACACCCCGTGATTCTCTCAAATCATCACTTGACATGGAGTTATAGATGAGGTTGTTATTTTGACGAGTTGTTAGTTATATAATTGACTAGATGAGGTTGGTGTTCCAACACCCGCAAGGTATAAGTTGCACAGTGAGAAGTTGAAAGCTGGTGCACCATGAGATGGGTACTGTAGAATCACCTCCACCAACTCTCAGTTGTGCAGGCATCTGGAAGGTCATTATTACTGCTGTCATGGTTTTGCTTGTTCTGGGAAACTAAGCAGGAATTTTCCCTTCCCCCTGCCCACTGTGTGAAAGGGATGTTGAATGGGCAGGGTGGCTGTGCCTTGGACAGTGGGCTAACACAAAAGAGGTGGCTGGCAAAACCACATTCCAAGTTGATGGCCCTCAGGAGTACATTTTTACTTTTTTTTCTCTTCTCCTGGGAAACGGCACGAACTTCGTTGTTGGCTGAGCTGAGAAAAGGTCTGTGTGGCAGGAGCTCCGAGGTCATTTTGTTCTCAGCCTGGCTGCCTGGCTAACTCATTTCTACCCAGCCTGGAACCTGATTGGATTTTCATCACTGTTCGGGAAGGAGGTCACCTTCTTCCCTCCTCCGTTCCCTTTTTTTTTTGTTTGGCAACTATTCTTGTGCACATCAAAGGAGAGGGGAAGCTACGCCACGCGTTCCACCCACAGACAGTGAGTTCCCGTTGGGAAGAACTTTTCTTTCTTTCTTTCCCTCCTTTTTCCCCTTTCCTGGTGAGGGGGAGGGAAGACCTACATTTTCGACTTCTCCAGCACACCTGGGGGGTCCCCACGTGACGACCACCAGTGATCCAACAGTGCCCCCTGCTGGCTGACAGGGAGCACTGCAGACTCTGCATCTTCAGCGATCCAACAGCACCCCCTGCTGACTGTGGTTAGAATTGCACCAAAGGGCATGAACTGAACTGTTTGCCTTTTTTAAGGGGATTAATTTTGGGTATAGGATTATTGTTTGGTTGTTTTATTTGTGTTCTTTCGTTGTTCTACCAATACACATATATCTTTTAATAAAGGGCTGTTATTTTTCCTTTTTCCCCATTTTTCTCAATTGGAGCCTCTTAATTTTGGATTTACAATTGCTTAGAGGGAGGAGTTTGGGTCTTCCTCATAACTCATCCTCAACAAAACACTTGTGTCTCATTAAACTGAGACAACTGCATCTTCCCAATTGCTATAAGAAAGAGATTATAACCAGCATCTGTTTATATCTGGTGGTCCCAACCCCGGTCAGGGAGTGGCTTGACCATGACTGCAAAAATGCTTTACAACAGTCTACAACCCCATCTACTGATATGAAACAAAACATAAATAATGACAATAAAGTAGATAATTACAAAAAAGTGCAGTCAAAATATTTTGACAGGTGCCCTGAAATATGAGAACCAAGAGGTAAGCCATGACCACAATTCGCCAATTCCCCAATTGATATTTTCAGTTGCCACCTGGTGTAAGGGCTTTAGTTGTTCATGGGTTTTCTTAAGGTCAATCTCAATGCATCAGTCTTGGTTGACACAAACATAGCAGGTAGTTTATACTAATTTGCAAGTGTCACCTTGTGTAGCCATCAAGTACTCTAAGGCTAGTAGTTTTGAACAGAAGTCTATGGTACTTGAACAACTTCTTGCTGCAGTGCCTAGATGGCATCAATTGTTACATTTTCTATATTTTCCAGAGTAGCAGAGAGATGGGTTACCACTTTTTCCAGCTCTGAGACCCCAGTCAAGGAAGGAGGGTCTGGATAAACTGGTGAAATATGCATCCTTATTCTACCAAAGGGTTAAAACCACATCAATGTTGCAGGGCATCAGGATAATTGTGGACATGGTGCATGGAGGGGTTTACTTCAACATGCATTGCAAGCACTATTAGTCTGGGTGTATAGACCTCCTCTCTCCATGGGAGGATTTTCATGGCAATTGTCAGTATTGACACAGTAAGTTTGCATAGTGTAGGATGGACCCTGCCACATGGTTTGTCATTGATCATGGGACAGATCATAGCCCATAAAGTTTTGGAGGATGTAGAATTCTGATCCATGCTTTACCAAGGCAGCAGTGAGTAGTCAGTGTTTGAGATACTAGCCTGAATAGAGTAATATCTGACAAAAATTTTAGGTGCACAGCCCCACAATTCCACCAATACCAACATTCCCACCACAGGAAACCCTTGGTTCACAGATGCAGGATGCTATTTACAAATCCAGCAATCAGTTCCCTTTCTGACATTCACCAATGCCTGAGAGAATTAACAAGTTGGGATACCAACCAGCAAGGTTCTGGTAGACCTCTTGGGGATGAGTGGTTGGAAAGCTGCTAAGCAGAAAAGGACCTGTGGGTGTTGGTCACCAGTTGGCTGAATATGATCCAGCAGTGTGACCAGGTGACCAAGAAGGCCAATAGCATTTTGGCTTGTATGAGTGTCATGGTTTAACTCCAACCGGCAGCCAAGCACCATGCAGCTGCTCACTCATTCCCCCACCAGTAGGATTGGGGAGAAAATTGGAAGGGTGAAAGCTAGAAAACTCGTGGGTTGAGATGAAGACAGTTTAATAGGGAAAGCAAAAACAGCACACACAAACAAAGCAAGTAAATCATTCACTACTTCCCATAGGCAGGCAGGTGTTCAACCACCTCCAGGAGAGCAGGGCCCCATCACGTGTAATGGTTACTTGGGAAGACAAACTCCCTCACTGTAAATGTTCCCCTCTTCCTCCTTCTTCCTCAACTTTATATACTGAGCACGATGCCATATAGTATGGAATATTCCTTTGGTCAATTTGGGTCACCTGTCTCCTCCCATGCTCCCATGCACCCTTCCTTGACACTGTGGCAGTACAAAAATCAGGAAAAACCATGGCTCTGTGTAAGCACTGCTCAGCAATAACAAAAACATCCCTACTATCATCACTATGTTCAGCACAAATCCAAAACATAGCTCCATACCAACCAGCCACTGTGAAGAAAATTAACTACCCCAGCCAAAACCAGCACAATCAGAAATAGTGTGGCCAGCAGGACTAGGGAAGTGATTGTCTCCCTATACTCGGCACTGGTGAGGCTTCACCTTGAGTACTGTGTTTAGTTTCGGATCCCTCATGACAAAACAGGTGCTGGAGCATGTCCAGAGAAGGTCAATGAAGCTGGTGAAGGTTCTAGAGCACAAGTCTTTTGAGGAGTGGCTGAGGGGTTGTTTATCCTTCAGAAAAGGAGGCTCAAGGGGAGACTATATAACTCTCTAAAACTACCTAGAAGGAGGTTGTAGCACGGTGGGTATCAGTCTCTTGTCCCTTGTAACAAGGACTAGAACAAGAGAAAATGACCTGAAGTTGCACCAGGGGAGGTGTAGATTGGATATTAGGAAAAAATTATTCACCAAAGGGGTTGTCAAGAATTGGAACAGGCTACCAAGGAAAGTGGTTGAGTCACTATCCCTGGAAGTATTTAAAAGACGTGTAGATGTGGCACTTACGACATTGTTTAGTGGTGGACTTGGCAGTGTTGGGTTAATGGCTGGACTCAATGATCTTTGAGGTCTTTTCCAATCTAAATGATTCTATAATTGTCCTTAAGAACAGTATCCACAGTATGTTCAAAAGAAGTGCTTGCTCAGAATAACCAACAATAGTACAAGTAAAACAACTACAGTAAACAGCAATATAGCAGGAGAATTTTTCCAGATTTTTATAGTTGAGATAAAGACAGTTTAATAGGTAAAATAAAAACTGTGCATGAAAGCAAAGCAAAATAAGGAATTCATTCACTACTTCTCAGTGATGGGCAGATGTTTAGCCATTTCCAGAAAAGCGGGATTCCATAATGTGTTAACAGTTACTTGGGAAGACAAATGTCATAACACTGAACATCCTTGATCCCCCTTCTCTTGTCCTTCCCCCATATTCTTGTCCACCTCAACCTACTCACTGGTGGGGCAGTGTGAGAAGCAGAATAGGCTGTGGTGCTGTACAAACACTGTTCAGAAATAACTACAACATCCCTATATTATGAACACTGTTTTGGTCACAAATCCAAAACATAGCACCATATGAGCTGCTATGAAGAAAATTAACTCTATCCCAACCAAAACCAGTACACATATCAGTCTGTTCATCCAGGGTGGTCCAGTAGTGGGGTTGAGTGAATGGTTTCTGGCTCATTATGGATATTATCACTTCCAGAAATGTAAAATCACTTTTAGGGCAGCCCAAAGGGGAAGTCTGTGGATCCAATGACTACCAACCTGTCAGCCTCACCTCCATGCCCAGGAAGATCATGGAACAGAACCTCCAAGAAGCTATGCTGAGACACATGGAGAACAGGAAAGTGATTCAAGATGACCAGTATGGCTTCACCAAGGGCATATCCTGCCTGATCAACCAAGTGATCTTCTATGATGGAGTGACTGCATCAGTGGACAAGGGAATAGCTACAAATGTCATTTATCTGAACTTCTGTATGGCCTTTGGCACAGTCCCCCACAACAACCTTCTCTCTAAATTGGAGAGCTGTGTATTTGATGGCTCAACTATTCAGTGGATGAGGAATTGGCTAGATGGTTGCATCCAGAGGGTAGTGGTGAACAGCTCAATGTCCAGATAGAGACCAATGACAAGTGGCATCCCACAGGGGTCCAAATTGGGACCAGTGCTGTTTCATATCTGCATCAGTGTCATAGACAATGGGTTTGAGTGCACCCTTGGCAAGTTTGCAAATGACACCCAACTGAGCGGTGCAGTTGACACACCTGAAGGACAGGATGCCATCCAGAGGGACCTGAACAAGCTCTAGAGATGGGCCCATATAAACCTCATGAAGTTCAACAAGGCCAAGTGCAAGGGCCTGCACCTGGTTTGGGGCAACCCCCAGTACAGGCTGGGGGATGAAGGCATTGAGAGCAGCCCTGAGGAGAGGGACTTGAGTATCGGCGGATGAAAAACTGTACATGAGCTGGCAATGTGCACTTGCAGCCCAGAAAACCAACTGAATCCTGGGTTACATACAAAGAAGTGTGGCCAACAAGTCAAGGGAGGTGATTGTCCCTCTCTACTACATTCTCGTGAGACCCCACCTGGAGTCTTGTATCCAGCTCTGGAGTCCTCAGTACAAGAAAGACATGGATCTGTAAGGGCAGGTCCACATAAACAAAGTGTATTTTTGTCAGAATGTGGTTGGGGCAGAAATATAAAAATGTTTAAAATGTGTTAGTTCTCACCTTAAATTAAGAAACTGACAATAAATATTATTCTTATTCCTCACTGTGATGTGTCAGATTCATTAAGGAAAGCAATAATTGAACTTGACTGCTTTGGTAATCAGTCAATGGATATATATTTTTACATGTCATAATTCAAATAAACTTTGAACTGTGAAAGACTTAAAATTTCAACACCAAATTGAGTGTATAAATGCCCTACTTTTTTCTTACATATAGCATTAGTGTGATACTATGATAGAATCTAATCCTTCTTTGATACTTGTGCCTGTCAACTGTGTTAGAGATCTGACTCAAAAAACTTGCAGCGTTCTGCTGCTCCTCTTGCATTGCTTTCATAGTCAAATTAAACCGTATGAATTTTGTAAGATGTCCGACTTTCTTTTTCCAATTAGTCCACTGCATGATATTATCTGAAGTCTTTTTCCTTGTATGCTATAACAAAGAAAACTATACTTTTTGACTTATCTGTGCAATTCTTTTCAGTTAGTGCATTGTTTCATCAATCTTATTTTCATATATAAATATAAATCTATAAGGATTATTATTTGCCATTCAGTTCATCTGTGTTTGTTTATATGACCCTTCATCATTCTGAAACTGTTTTAGAGTTCTTAAGGCTAAGGTTTGTATTTTCAAAATGTAGTGCATGATAGACTTTCTACTGTAAATCTGTTTCTTTCCTTGTTTAGGTTATTCAAGAGAAATACATTTGGATTATAAATCAGATGAGGCTATAGTAAGTTGAGAGGTTTCACTAGTGTATCTCAAGGGCTTTTACTTACTGGGTATGTGTGGGATTGAGTTAGACACCATTTCTGAATTCATATCCTTAGAGGAGTTAAGTCTTCAACTACTCTGTAAGGAGACATCATGCATAGAAATAACACAAGTGTTCAGACTTCTTGTCTTTCAGAAACCTGTATAGGATGTTTCTTAAATGATATATCCATGAAATTGCAATCCAGATCTGTAAATAGCAATTTGGAGGTTTCAAATGGGAAAAGCATGCATAGCTACCCAAGTTGTATCATAATTGTGACTCCTCTAACAACCAGTTCTCAGAAACAATGTCATCACATTGTTATAGTCAAATGACCAGATATAAATT